>NC_072736.1:16270271-16563762 GCF_026930045.1 Uloborus diversus | reverse complement strand
GCACATTCTTACCAAAAGTGGAAAAAAAAAAGGAAAGAAAAAACGATAAGAACTGTCCTGGCAAAAATAGATGTGCTTTATTTATGGGGATTGGATGAGGCTAGTTTAATATTTAGTAATTTTAATTGTATTATTATAATTTTAATGTTTTTAAACTTAAAATATTCATATGCATCAGTGAAACAGTAATCCAGATGTTAAGTTTGTACTGTTTTAGTGAAATGCTTCTACTATAAATGATGAACAAAAGAAAACGGAGAGTAAATAACAATAAAATAACTCACTGACTGGTTTTAAACTGTTAAAATGTCATAAGTATTAAATACCAAATTCTTATTTTTTAGTTAATTTTTAGCAGAGAAGTAATGTGAATTTGGCAATGCTATCAGAGAAATAAAAAAGGTAAACTATGATTGGCATGAAATATAATTATGAAAAAAAAAGTGTAACACATATTGAATTAGGTTTCTGTAATTGAAAATTACTCATAAAATTGGTAAAGCTCATTCAAATCCAACTGAATTCTGTACATCAGGACACATTTTCATTTTTTTTTTAATTTATTTACTTATATATTTTTTAATACTTCATTAAGATAAGCAAGTTTTAAAATGCACTGAATATATGGTTGGTCTTTGGAATACTACATATTTGGCAGACAAGTCAAATATTCGGTTCGGCCGAACACTTTAATATTCAGCAACCAAATTGCAACAAAGTTAAATGTTCGAAAATGGGTAAAAAATAGATTTTTTTTAAATAATGAATGAAAGTTACTATAAGATACCATAGCACTAAATTATTCAAACTGTTGATTACTAATTTTATCACATTCAAATAACTTTTATGAGAGAGAAAATAATCGAATGTTAAATTAAATATTAGTGCTTTTTCAATTTTTCTCAAATCTCTTTTAACACATCGCATAAAAACTTTATTTAGTTCAAACTCATATAAATATAAAAGAGTAACCAGAAAAAAAAATCATAATATTAAGTAGTAATAAATATATAGTCAATTCAACATCAACTGCTAATTTTTCACATAAAATATGCAACTTTAATAAAAAAATTTAAATACTTGGATATTAAGTTTTGAATATTCTAATTTGTAACAAGACTTTTCAAGAGAAATAGTTTCTGAGAAAATCCATATCTACTAATAGCTGTCTACTAAAATGCATGCCATATTTCATACTCCAAGGGTGGCCGCTTCCCCTCCCCCGAAAAAAAATGAGGAAAATACCCTTCAAAAACACCCAAAAAAATTTCAATGGCGCAGTCTGCAGCATGACCCCCCCCCCCCTACGTGGGCTCTAAGGTGGGTCATAAAACACTTTTTTTTCCTAATCAATTTTTAATAGCGCAGAAAACTTGCACACTGCCATCCTAATAATGGAAAAAATAATTTAAAAAATTATAATTTTTGAAATCGCTCATAAGCCCTCAAGTTGAGAAAAAATAGAAAAGTTGGCAGTTTTTAAAGACAAAAATTGTTTTCAAAACATAATTTATTTCATTTCTAATAGTATGAAAAATACACTTTGTAGTTACCGAAATGTGTAGAAAAACTTGGGGTACATTGGCGATCATTTGAACTCGCGCAGAAAGTCTTTAAACACCATTTTTAAAGTAAAAGTCATTATTTCAAAAATTCGTAAGCTGGCACAAAGCAATACAAATATACTATTAAATATTTGTTTTATTCTTTTATATACATTTCTCTTATGCTGTGATGACTCAGGACTCGCTACATGCAAGTCTGTCACTTCAAATTTTCTAGGGGTGGGGGTCAAAGGCTGCAAATGAAAGTTTCGACGGAAAACAGCAAAACTCATGTCATCCCAAATGTAAATACATTTATTTTTCGAAGTCCTGAGGGAGGGAGGGGGGGGGGGGGCACTGAACCACCTCTGACCCCCTAATTGACAAGCCTAATCATGTGACTGTTGCAGCAAGTTAAGTTCCACTCATTACCCTTCTCAATCAACCAACCAATTAGAATGTCATTTATTATGCTGAAGTTTTTTTAAATTCTGAATTTGTATCAAATGTTCATGAAAACTTTCTCGGTTTTTTTTTACGCTTGCAACATTTTCCTTCAGTCTCTGTCACAAATTTTGTTCATGTCTCTACCGATTGAGTGGGTATCAAATATTTAAGTTATGGCAGGGCTTTGGCTTTCAATAAAAATCCCTTTTAATGCTTTATTTTTCACTATGCTAAAATGTCTCTGGACTCACCACGGGGAGGTAGCAGCAAGTCAAGTTTTCTCTCCCCCTCCCCTCATTCCCCAAACACACGCTACCCAACCAATTTGTGTGATTTTTCTGTTTAAGTTCTTTAAATTCTGACTTAGTATCAAATTCTTCAAAGAATTTCACTTGAATGTTGTCTGCTTAATAAAGCTATCTGGGTTTTCACGCCCGCAAACTTTTTCACCAGTCTTTGTCACAAGCTTTATACATCTCTCTACTTATTTAGTATCGCACGGAAATTTCATCTTTTCGTGAAATTTCCATACCCCAAGGACATTTCAACAAGTCATCCAAAATTAGCTGTTAAGAATCCCAGACTCCAGTTATTCCCAACGGTTAACTGTGCTAACTGGGTGTTAGGACAATATTTCCCAAATTAGTTCGACAAGTGTAATGCTGATACTGGTAAAATTATAGCAAAGACCTACGATCCTGTTTGGTTTGATATTAAGATGCATTACAAAGTGACATACGTTCCGAAGCATATACTAAAGGTCATTCAAACAACAAGGCATTTACCGAATAACATTAAAATAAATCCTTGATCCCGTCATTCATTAAAACTCGTTCTTTTGTTGTTCAGAAAACATGATGTGGCGATGATATTGGACTACACGCAGCACATTCAAGAATTAGGCTACAGAAGAATACTGAAAGTCTGAAATGGGCTGCCAGGATTCTTCAAGCTTTCATTAATTTTCAAGCCGCAGATTATCCTGAACTTATTGATCAGCTCAAGTGTAAGCTGATACCACTACCAGTGTTGTCAACAGAAGATTTTGAATTTCCTTGAAAGTCAAAGCCCTGCCACAGCTTGAATATTTGATACCACACTAAATCAGTAGAGAAATGTGCAAAACTTGTGACAGAGGCTGCAAGAAACTGTTGCAAGCATGAAAACTCAGAAGGTTTTCATAGTAAATAACAATCAGATCAAGAACTTTTGATATGAAGTCAGAATTTAAAAAACTTCAGCATAATGAATCACACCCAAATTGGTTGGTTGATTGGGTAGGGTGGTGAGCTGGACTCACTTGACGCCATCGCTATCTGATTAGGCCAGTCATTTAGTGGGTCAGGGGATGGTTTATTGCCCCCCTCCCCTACCACCACGGCTTTGAGAAATAAATGTATTATCATTTGGGTGGGTATGATTTTTGCTGTTTCCCGTTGAATCTCCATTGAAACTGCACCCTTTACCCCCCCCCCCCACCCCCTCCCCTGTAAAAATTCGAAATGATGAGCCTGCACCATGGTGAGTCCAGAGTCATTTCAGCATAATACAAATGTATATAAAACATTAAAACAGATGCTTAATAGTATATTTTTATAGCTTTATGTCAGCTTAAGAATTTTTGTATCATAAAATGACTTCTACTTTAAAAATGGCATTTTAAGGCTTTCTGCACGAATCCAAATGATCGGCAATGTGCCCCCAAGTTTTTTCTATACATTTCGGTAACTACAAAGTGTATTTTTATACTATTAGGAATGATGTAAATTATTTTTTGAAAAAAAAAAAAAATTAACTTCTTTAAAAACTGTCGATTTTTCGATTTTTTCTCAACTTAAGGGCTCTTGCGAGATTTCAAAAATTAATTATAACTTTTTAAATTATTTTTCCCGTTATTAAGATGCCAATGCGCAAGTTTTCCGCGCTATTAGAAATTGATTAGAAAAAAAATGTTTTTCGAGCCACCCTGCAAACTGCAAAAATTCAAATGAACTTATATGCGAAATCGTTGATATTCTGAATGGCAGAGCTTGAGGTGGACATCGTTTTCGGTGGTTGCAAGCTGACAACTTCAGTTTTGAATATTATTCCTCAATTTTAAATTTTCATGATAAAGTAATTTATCAGTTATTGAATTGACTGGAGATAGCAGAAAGTCACTAGAACAAGTTGTAATTTATAATGATATTTTAAGCAATTTGAGTTTGTATCTCCATGCAAGGTGAATGCATGGAATTCTTAATTTATGATGTAACATGTTACCATGATTATTTAACTTTAAAATACTTTTCAGTAAAGAAATTAATTATACATTTATGCAGAATTGCTGATAAAAAAGAACCAAATTAATCATTCATTATATTAGCTATACATAGTGTTATGCATAGAGATGGGAATAGTTGGATAAAACAGGGATGCCCCCCCCCCTAAATATCGCAAAGCCCCCTCCCCAAAAAAAAGGGGGAAATACCCCTTAAAACAACTCTCCTAAAAATTTCAATAGCGCAGCTTGCACCATAGCCTCCTAGTTGGGCACCCCTAGATAAAAAAATGGAAACTGGAGGGGGTGGGGAGGGTTCATTTCCACTCTGGGAAAAATTGAAAATTTTGAAGTTTCTAGCCCAATATGTGTTCAGAAATTTATTATTCTTATATTCCAATGCTTTTTTTTATTTAATGTATATAAATTTGTATTCAGTATCCCATATTAATTTTGACAATGCAAGCTGCGAGTTGTAAGATTAATTTCCAAGCATACCGTAGTATTTGATACTCCTCTTACTAATGCTGTAAATACATGCACAAAACAGAATCAGTATATCAATAACAACTCTAGTGGAAATGTTTAAGTAAAACCTTTTTCAAAATTTCATTTGGTGAGTAGAAATGGGCATGGCCAGAAAAAAAAACTGGAAAATTTAGGGAAAAGGTCATTTTTCTTGCAGAGGGGTGAATTTCTACTCAAAAAAATTAAAAATTGTATTCAGAACTTTATAATATTTAGTACATTTGGATTTTTTTTCCTTGTTTAGTATTCCACATGAAAACACAATAACTTTAATAATGAAAGCTGTAAGATAATTTAAGTTCCTAATGCACCTAAGTATTTTTGCTACTTTTCTCTCTTAAAACTATGTTTTATACACATATCATTAACATTTAATTAGTGAAAATGTTTTGATTTAGCTATTCATAAAAATCACTCTTCTCAAAATCAACTGCTAGTGATGATTAGATTAATTTTGATAGTCAAGCCCGGATCCTAAATTTTGGGCCCCTTGCAACAAAATCAGTAGGGCCCCTCCACAGAGGCCAGCGGTGTGTATTTGCAACATTATAAGTCTTAATACTAGATTTTTCTTTCCCCTCCCCCCTCCCCAACTTCTTGGGCTGTTGGGCCCCTTAAGACAGCACTCCTGCATGGGCCCCTACAACACTGCGGGTACGCTGATCCAGGCCTGTTGATAATTTTGGGTGTTTTGAACTTAGAAATAAATCTAAGACTGGCAGTAAGAAAAAAAAAAGGCTTTTTAAATAATAATGAAAGTTTTTAGCAGATTTCTCAGCAGGAAATAAAATGGACAGCGTGCATTTTTAAATTTTAAGCCATTTGTAAGTTTTGTAAGAGAATTACATCGCATTTTAATTGGTAAAAAAATTCAATTTTTTCCTGAAAAAAACCTTGGTTTTTTCCAGGGCTTCAAAATTTCGGGAAATTTTACACCTTTAGTTACTTAATAAGTAATTCACCATTTTATATTTGTATATAACTTTACCAATCATATCAGTTAAAATATTGCAACAAAATATCTTTCGTACAGTGCAGAACCTTTTATCCGGGAACCAAAAAACCGGGAAACCAGAAAACCGGCAACCTTTTGCCAATTTTCCCTCCATTATTAAAAAATACGCATTTTTGGCAATTTTTGAAAAACTATGCAATTTTTTTGAAATATCTAAAAGAATATGAGCGGCTTCTTAATAAATACCATATTACTCATCTATAACTCGGGAAAATGTTTATAAAAATGAAATTCAAGGGATTATCCTTAACGCGGGGCAAAATTTTCAAAATATTTTTTTGAATTAGAAAGTACAATTGTAACTCTGAAACTTTCTTGGTTTATTCCAACTGAATACTAAAGAAATGAATATTTTCACATTCTAATGCAATATTTTATACTGAATAGTATCTAATTAAAGCCGTTTGGAGCGTAAGTGACGTCAGAAAAGCACGAAAAACACCAAAAACCAGATGTGCAAATTTTTTTGGACAGTTGATGGTGGAATCTAGAAATCGTTAAACGCAACACTGATAAATCAAATTTCTATTGGTATGGACTTATTGCAAAAGCAACAGTTATCAATAACTACCGTAATCGCAAACACTAAACCTCTTACAAAAAAATCTAAAAAGAAAAAGCTTTCCTGAAAACAAATCCTTTCATACATTATAGTGGAAAAATCGCACATTTACGTTCAAAAACTTGTTTCTTGCCCTTCCCTTCATTTTCTTCCGTTTTAAAACATGGAAAAAAGTGGTGTGTTTTTTTCCCCCCTTTTCAAAATGAATGTGCGGGTCTCATGTCTTATGGATAACTTTCAATAATAAGCATTTCTGAACAATTTTCTTCTTATTTTAATATGTATTACTATTTATTATAGTAATTTAAGTTTCAAACACAAACGGCCAATAGCGCTGTTTAGCAATCCAGAAAATCGGGAAATTCAGATATCCGGGACAGCGATGGTCCCGTACTTCCTGGATAATTGGTTCTCTACTGTACACACAAATGCTCTAGTCTTCTACAAATTGTTTTTAAATAGATAATTTCATTTATATATTTGACGGTGATTGAGACTCACTCCTTAATCCAGAGAAAAAATAGGTAGACCCTATGTCCTGGCCCACATTAACTAAAATGAAAGTTTCATGTTTAAATTTTGGAAAGACAGCAAACTGAGGTAGGAGATCCCCAAAAGTTACCCTGGGGCCCCACCAGGCCGTAATTATTCATTCCCCCCCCCCCCACCCCCAGTGTAAAATATTTACCAAAGTAAAACAACAGACAGAACACATTCATTGTAAGTAATGTTTTGAGGTTGAACATAGAAAATCATTGGAAGTGAGTTAAACAAAACTTTTTACTACATAATAGAGTTTATAATTCATAAATAATACAGCTTCAAAAGCTGTTCTAATAAGAGGGTTCTAATTAAGAGCAGCTTTAATAAGGGGATAAAACTTACTAATAACCAAGTTCATCTCACTAAATGCTGATTCAAATCATAACTTAAACATGATTGCTGGTTTAACTTCCTTGGTTCACAACTTAAGTTTTCATTGCATTAAATACGCTAATTGAGTTAAGTTCAACTCTACTTTACCGAAAGATATTCAAACTATTTAACCAACTTCAAAAAGGAGGCGGTTATCAGTTCATACCGTATGTATGTTTTTTTTTGTTTGTTTGTCCACTCATAGCGTCTCACCTAGTGCACCGATTTTGATGATTCTTTTTTTAATGGATAGGGGATGGCTCAACTTAGGTCCCATTACTTTGTTTGACCATATTTGTGTTTTAGAAAAAAAGTTATGGGCAAAAAAACAGTAAATTTTATGCAATTAAAATGATATTGTAGCGAAGTTCGCACTTTTCATTCGTGGATAACGGTGGCTCAGTGGTAGAATTCTCGCCTCCCGCACGAGCGACCTGGGTTCAAATCCCGACTAGGATAAAGTGAATTTTACTAAAATTTTGTTTCTACTGTTTCCCGTATTTTCTCAAATGTTCTATTAATTTCTGTATCTTTCCAAGTCTGGAAAGTTCCAGCACTTTCTCAAGTTGTATATAAGGAGATGTAATGTTCATTCGTGGTTCTGAATAAAGATCTCGAGTTGAGACTAACGAGTATTCGCTTCATTTGGCTTTCACATTGTCTTCGCTATCTTCATCTACGCGACAATATGAAACTCATTGTTATAAAAGTTTGGTGGCATATAACAGTAACATTAATAGTTATTGTAATGATAATTTTGAATAAAGGCTTTTCTAAAGCAATACAGTGATATAGAGCCGAACTTCTTACTAGGTAACTTCTTACTTTTACTGAAATATCTACATTTACACTAAAAAGAATGAAATAAAAAATTTTTGAAAAAAAAAAAATAGAACCGACTTCAAAATTGCTCTAAAAAGTGAAAAATAATTTTATTCTTTAAACACCATCGATAATACTTTTAAACATAATTTTTGAAGTTGGCGCAAAAACAAAAAGTAAAATCCATTGTAACCATGCTTCGTTCATATTTTTATCAAAAAATCATCCAAAGTTAGGAACGAAACAGTTATATCGTTACTCAAATATGCTGTCATCAATGCGTAATGCATGTGGTAGTGAAGAAACTAGACCTGGTAAAATTTATACTTGTAGTTGAGTTATGGCTGTGAATGATTTTATCGATCCTTTTTGCGCCAACTTCAAAAATTATGTTTAAAAGTATTATCGATGGTGTTTAAAGAATAAAATTATTTTTCACTTTTTAGAGCAATTTTGAAGTCGGTTCTATTTTTTTTTTTTTTTTTCAAAAGTTTTTTTTTTCATATCCAATATTTAGAATTTTTTGTCAGTTTCAAGCATTTGATTTATTAAAAATTTAATGACAACGTAGTACGTGAAGGATACAAAAATGTGCAATCAAACATATTTTGTGAATTTAGGGTATCAGTAAAAAAACTAGGAAATTATGAAAAGGAAATAAATTACCATGAGGCCGCACAGATGATTCTTTTGGAGTCGATGCTACCACAACCGGTGTCGTTGTACCCTGAAAACAATCGACAATGACGCAAGTTTAATTAAATTGTTATAAAAATAGATAAATCGTATACATTGTAAAACATTTTTTAAACAGAGAAAAAAAAAATGTTAATCATTACATAATAAGATACGAGCGTTAGAAAATTTCGTGTCCCTAGCGTATCAAGTTGTTCGATCGTCTCGAACTTCCAACTTCGAGCACACAAAGACCAGCTTCAAGCCTTGGTACGTGGGACTTAGAAATTTTTCGACGCCATTTGCCGGATGGCATACGATCAAGGAAAGGTTTCAAAGGCGAAAAGATAATTAAATATTGAAATTTCCTTGCCGGAAAAACTACTAACCTGATTAGGGGTGTGATTTTCGCTGACGAGTTCATTCATTTTTCCCAATACGGTATATGAAGATAGTAACAACCTCAAAAATTTGAGAAGTGTAGCTGTTGGATAAAATGACGACGATATAGACTAAGTCCAAAGAATGATGGCTGCGCATGCGCTGGTGACGTCAAATCCCCGGACGTAGACTGGATTGAGCGAGAAATTCACCCTCAGTAGAAAAAACAGCTGATAGGAAATCACAATGAAAGCAGTTCGGTATATAGTAAATAACGTGCTCCATTGAAAGAAATGCATACGTGTAATAACGAGAATTCGAACAAATTTCGAAAGGCGAACACAATTTGTTCTTTCCTTATTTCATTTCGCTTTTACTTTTTAGTTACAGCTTTGGTCGAGGCAGACTTATTTAAAAGTTACTTTTAAATAGTTTTTGTTGACATGGGAAAACGCAAAAAGGAATGAAAATTACTAAACGAAGAATTACAAGCATAGCATATACTGACACTCTGGCTGCGAAATGCCTTTTTCTACTTTCCCCCCCCCCCCTTTTTTTTTGAGATGTCATAAAAACTCTTGAACCTGCGAAGTATTATGGTGCAAACCGCAAATTCATACGACAATTTGTTAGTTTTCTATGAATTTTTTAAATGTGTCAAGGACTTTTCGGAAACCCTGTATAATTGCTAAAGCAAGAATATGCTCATGGGATGGGGGGGGGGGGGAGCCATGAGGCAGACTATATAACTGAAAGAATCAGCGATGTTATTTTATAAGATTTAGTCTCTTTAATAGAGGATCAATTTTTTGTGTGTGGGGGGGGGGGAGGCTGGGGAAATTGAGAGGGGGAAACGCACTTGGTGAGAATTGGTACAACTAGCTATATGATCTGCAGAAGAGAAAAGTCATCGGAAATCTTGATCTATAAATATTTCAGTAATTTATTCTATTATCATAACTGAAGTAGGGGTGCCCGTGCGTGGTAAGGGGGGGGGGGGGTTGTCATGAGACAGACTTAACCACTGAAATTTTTGAGGAGGTTATTTTAAACGGATTATAGTCTCTTTACTTTAGGCAAATAACTTTTGGAGGGGGCCCGGAAATTGAATAGCGCCCCCCCCCCCCCTGGATAGTTTCATACCAAAGTTTTTATGACTTGATTTTTAAATGTGTCTTTTAGGATCACTTAAGACCAATTAATCTACTTTTACATACATAAATATTATGCACTAATATGCTTTGCATGTAGACGTAAAATATCTGATTTCAAGCGAATTAAATACTAAACCCAATATAATATCACTGAGTGAGATGCTATAAATGATCGGTTTTAATTAGGAACAATGTCATAATTATTATAACATGATGGCAAGGTTATTAAATAAACTCATAATACCTCATTTGAGTTATTATAAAATAATTTATATAGTACTTATAAAATAGTATGCAATTAAGAAAATCATAGCTTCATAACACATAAGTTTCATCGAAGATTTCAGAAACTATGTTTTTGCGAATTTCAAAGCAGTTACTGATTTGTTCTTAAAGCCATGATACAGTTGAGGTGACATTTTGATAGAACGTGCCCCCCCCCCCTAAGATAAAGGGCGCACCACCCCTCCTAAATATCGCGAAGACACCCCCCCCCCCCCAAAGCAAGAGCCCCCCCCCCTAAAAATAAGAAAATTACTTCTCAAAATAACCCCCTTAAATTCAGTAAGTTACCGCCCAGTAGCCAGGGCTAAGGCAGAAATACATGAAATACACGGCCAGCTCAGTCATTTCCAGCCGAGGACTGCAGTTTCGTGCTTATTAGCACTCATCAGCCCGGCATTGGAAAGTGACTGAGCTGCCAATTGGCACTCTTAGCTTCCTTAAGAGATTTTCCATCTCCAGCTCAGTCACTTTCCTATGCCGGACTGATGAGTGCTAATAAGCACGAAACTGCAGTCCTCGGCTGGAAATGACTGAGCTGGCGGTGTATTTCACGAACCCCCCTTAAAATTTCAATGGCGCAGTCTGCGCCATGACCCCACCCCCTTCCCTTAGGTGGGCAATCCTGATTAATATCATGGTTTTGCAAAGAAACTACCATGTGATTTCTTTCATTTTGTATTTTTTATAAGCCTAAAAAGAAATCTATTATTTCGGAAATAGCTTCTTGTATTGAAATGACTCTTTTAGCACGTCTACACAGTTTTTTTTTGAACTGTTAACTATTGATACCATCAAAGAAGAATTAATGAACGAATCGCGATATTATACGTTCCCTTGAATTGAGAAAGGATTTAAAAGTTGAAGAAATGCAACATTAAAATTTTTAATCCTTCGGACAGTGAATATTTCATTCAAGAAGCAACTCGGCTAGTTGAAAATGTAAATGGATGTAGTCATAATTTGTTTTAAATTTCATGTAGACATACATAAAATTGATTTAGATGATGAAAAACATCTTTTAAACAAAAGAGATAACTTTAATTTTCATTATATCAGTTAATTTTATAGGATTTTTGAGCAATCACGATTGCTTATTGCTTTCATTTGACTGTTTTTGAGGTCCTTTGATTTTTCCCACCGCCACCCTCTGCACCATCACCGTGGACAGGCGGGCTCCTCACAATGCTGCTCCTATAGCGAAAGCCGTCTCCAGGTTGCATCCATGTCCTGCACACACGCGCATACGCACACAACTACACACACACACACAAACACATACGTACAGACACTTACACACAAAAACCTACACACACACACACAAAACTACCCACCACTTTCATGCCTGCACACAGACACAAACACACATGCCTACACACACATACCCCATACACACAAACACACATATCCCCCCCCCACACACACACTCGTGATTGCGAAAAACATAATTTGAATTCAAGATGTCAAAATTCAAATTAATTTTTTTTTTTTTTTTTTTTTTTTTTTTTTTTGCATGAACTAATTAATTGATTTTGAGCTTCAAGCTAGAGGTCCGCACCTGAACACCATTTTCTTTCTTAAGCCACTCATAAAATGAAATAAAAGATTTTTCTTTTAATTACACCGAATAACCTTAAAACTTAGAATATTTAATAATCGACTTTTATCATGTTAATATATCAACATTCAATCAGTAAAAAAGGAAAATAAAGAAATGGTAAAATATCCCAAACGGTTCTGGTATTTATAATCAAATATTAATAAATATCTCAAACTAGAGAGTCGCCCGTCAAGGCATGACGGGTGAAAATTGCTTCTACATTTGAACGAAGCAATTGCCTGTTTGGTGATATTTTGATTTTTTTTAATTTAAGCGTAACTCCAGTGGATTAACCCTAAACTCCAGTGGATAGCGTTAATTGTCAACCACTTTTTTTCTTATTCTTCATTCCCCTGAAATAACACAGTCTTACCAGTAAAGCAGTTAAGTTACCGGATCCAGTTCAGCCTTGTCACAATAAAGCCTTTCCCTGCATGTGAAACATCACCAAAATATATCATCAAATTATCATGCCGTGGTCTGCCAGATGGTCAAATCCAGATTTCCCCAATTCCCTTCCAATTTTTCCCCAAAAAGCGATGTTTTGTATCAAAATTCCCCAAATTCAAAAATTATTTTTCTGCTAATCTTCCCTAATAATAAAGCTGAAAGTCTCTCTGTCCGGAGGATGTCTGGATGTCTGTAGGATGTCTGTGACGCGTACAGCGCCTAGACCGTTCGGCCGACTTTCAAGAAATTTGGCACAAAGTTAGTATGTAGCATGGGGTGTGCACCTCGAAGCGATTTTTCGAAAATTCGATTTTGTTCTTTTTCTATTCCAATTTTAAGCCCATTTTTCACAGAAATTTAATAAAATGGGAAAGAATTTGTTCTGAAAATTACCTTTCTTTTCTTTACTTCTTTATCTTTCTTCTTTTCTTTCCTTCTTCTTTACTAATAATAAAGCTGAAAGTCTCTCTGTCAGGAGGATGTCTGAATGTTTGTAGAATGTCTGTAGGATGTCTGTGACGCTCATAGCGCCTAGACCGTTCGGCCGATTTTCATGAAATTTAGCACGAAGTTAGTTTGTAGCATGAAGGTGTGCACCTCGAAGCGATTTTTCGAAAATTCGATTTTGTTCTTTTTCTATTCCAATTTTAAGCCCATTTTTCACAGAAATTTAATAAAATGGGAAAGAATCTTTATCTTTATCTTCTTCTTTACTAATAATAAAGCTGAAAGTTTCTCTGTCCGGAGGATGTCTGGATGTCTGTAGGATATCTCTAGGATGTCTGTAGAATGTCTGTGACGCGCATAGCGCCTAGACCGTTCGGCCGATTTTCATGAAATTTGGCACAGAGTTAGTATGTAGCATGGGAGTGTGCACCTCGAAGCGATTTTTCGAAAATTCGATTTTGTTCGTTTTCTATTCTAATTTTAAGAAAAAAAATATCATAAGATGGATGGGTAAATTACGAAATTATCATAACGTGGAACCGTAACATGGGCACAAGCCAATTGGCGAGAAAATTCACTACACATCATTTGTAAATATACAGGCGAACCAAAAGACCTTTTAATTTGCTATTACGGGCGAAGCCGTGCGGGTACCACTAGTATTTTCATAAAATGAATCGACTTCCTCTGATATTTTTCGTCTCTTGAAAAAAAGAATTTCCCCCAAATAGCCAAATTTTCTTATAAAATTCCCCAACTTTTTTTCCTTCCCATTTTCGCTTTTTTTTTTTTTTATCTTTATCTTTTTCTATCTTTGCTAATAATAAAGCTGAAAGTCTCTCTCTCTCTCTGTCAGGATCTCTGTGACGCGCATGGCGCCTAGACCGTTCGAATGATTTTCATGAAATGTAGCAAAGAAACAGTTTGTAGCATGGGGGTGTGCACCTTTAGAAGATTTTTCGAAAATTCGATTTTGTTATTTTTCTATTCCAATTTTAAGAACATTTTCCCGAGCAAAATTATCATAAGATGGATAACTAAATTACCAAGTTATCATAATGTGGAAACGTAAGGTGGGCAAGCCAATCGGCGAGAAATTGATCATGCATTATTTGTAAATATACAGGGGAACCAAAATACTTTTTAATTTTCTACTACGGGCAAAGCCGTGCGGGTGCCACTAGTCATAAATACAAGCATCTGACCGAGAGATAAGAAATAGCCAAATATTTTTTTTTTACTCGCATTTACTACTCTGCTTCTGTATGTACGTTTAAGCTGTGATTTTTGCATATATTTATCCAAGAACATTCTTCATCACACTTATTTTCGCCTGTTTCACGTATCAACTAGTAACTCACGAAGAACTATTAATGCGAAATCCATAGTATAATATTCCACATAATACGAAATGCGTATTCCATAAAGTTGAGCAAAGCTAAACCAACGCTGTTTGATACAAACAACGTAACTACCAGATGTCAAGACGCAAATTTAATTACAAAAAAAGCCTTATGTTGGAGAATTATCAGCAAAGGTTTTTTTTTCTTTTGTGCGGTATATGAAAAATTTGAATCTGATTGGGACTTAATTGACGAAATTATTTATAAAACGAGTGCGAGGTAATATCTTAAAGTTAAGACAAGGGCACCCCGATGGGAAGCTACTGTGCAGGGCCGATCCTAGCAGGTGTGCAGAGTGTGCGCCGCACAAGGGCGGCCAAAGCAAGGGGCGGCCGAAGGCCGCATCATATAGTTCTTATAATCAAGTAAAATTCCTCAAGATTTTCTCACAAGATAACTTATAATAAGTAGAATAAATATGCTGATTTTTAAATGTTCAATTGTCAAAGGTTATGGTGTCGATTTCCTGACAGCATAGCATAGTTTAAGAAAAATAGAATGTTAGGGAACATTATTTTTGTTCATTGTCCATTAATATCTACTTTTAACACACATGCTTCATTTGGTTGCAAAGTTTGTGACAAAACCGGTAATCAGGCATGGATACAGGGGAGGGGAAAGGCCCCCTTCTGAAGCATGAAATGGTGGCGTCTAAAAGGGAGCACCGAGAGCGGCCACTAATGTTTACCCCCCAAGCTTTTATAGACCTAAACAATGAAGAACATATTTTATTTATTTAAAAAAAAAGCTATACTGATTAGATACTCTCGCAATCATTTCAAACAACAAACTATGTAACAAACTCTGTGTTTAACAATCGTGGATGCGTGGAGAGAAAGTGTAAAACTGCGACTCCCTTAAGATAACATATATGAATGACGAACTAAAATGTTGTACTTTTCCCCCTTTACGACAATTTTTCTGATTAAAATCATGAATGCACTGCCCGGTTTCAGATCAGGTGGGAGGACAGGGCCCTTGCCCCGGATATTAAATTTAAATGTAACTCCAAAACGAAGATCAAAAGAATGCCATGACCTCCTTGACGAAACTAAAGAAGGCTTAAAATTGCGTTTCTAGGACTTTACTTTCGGAAAATTTCGCTGGTTGAACCATCGATCTTAAGGTTAATTAAGTCTCTGATTCACCTCTTCCACCTTAACTTAATCAAACATAGCCTAAAAATGTTGGCTCCAAAATCCAAAACGTGTTTTCAGACGACAGCCCTTCCTATCATCAAACGTCGTATAAAATTGCTTTGGCATTTTTCGAAATTTTTGCAGTGGAGGACCCCGAAATCCATTCGCAAACATTACTACCGAAGACAGTCTCAATTAGCGTCTTTAGAGAAGCCCTTAATTCCATCCCCTCTCACTTAACGTATTGAAAAACAAACTAAAATTGCGGTTTTCAAACATCAGTTTCAAGAACTTTTGGGGAAAGACCCCGGATCCCCTTTTCTCCAACGCAATCACTATACCTGAAAATTTCGTTTTTAGACGGTTTCGTGGAGCCACAGCTTCCTGCCTAAACTAGCCTGAAATTGACTTCAGTTTTAAAAACACAGTTCGTGAGGGTACACTGAACACCCGCCCGCTCTTAGCCCCATCGTTATCAAACAATGCGCCAAAATATGATTTTGGGACTTATATTTCTAAAGAATTCCGGAGGAGAATTGCAAGGCTTATGTAACTTTTCACGGCGTTAGGGCATATCCATCAATCGTCGAGATGAGGTGGACAAAAGTGTATAGTTATATTTTTCAGATATTAATGTTGAAAAATATCCGAAAGATCCGTAGAAGCTTCCCAGTTTTGTTAACGTCACCAAAGATAATATAAAATTGCGATTTTAGAAATATCCGCTTAAGGGCTCCGAAATCCTTCCTTCCCAAAAATAGCCTATAATGGATTTCAGTTCCGAAAAGTATTTTGATTCGGAATATTTTCACGTTTCCCCTATTGTTTTCAAATCTAGCCAAAAACGGGTTTTTGAAAAAATAGTGCCGAGAAATTACCGGAGGATAGCCGCCAGATCCCCTATCGTCACCAAAGACGGCCTAAACTTGCGTTTTCGAAATCTTTCGATGGGAGATGATTGAATCTCTCTCCCTCTCGCAACGTCAACAAAGTTAATCCAAAATTGCGGGTTTAAAATTTCAGTTTCAGAGATTTTTCGGGAAGAACGCCGATCCTTCCTAAGCTACGGTCTTAAAAAATAGCTTCAAATTGATTTCAATTTTGAAAGAATTTTAGGAAAGAACTGCAACATTACTTTCACCTAAAGTCTCGAAAAAAGTTCCTAAAATTGCGATATTTGACGTCAATTTCGAAAATTTCTCCATGCACCTTGAACATACTTGACTCTTTTGTCCTTGCAACCAAACACAACTAAAGATTAACTAAATATATTTTTCATACGCCAATTTCGATAATTTTCTTGGAGCAATCCTCCTCCCCTGAATCCCTGACACCTCCTCTCACGCTTCCCCTTCCTCCGTCCCTTTCTGTGATGACACCGAAGAAAGACTATAAAATGCGTTTTTACGACTAGTAAATTTTGGTATCTATTACTTTCTTCAAAGATATAAATTGTACCTAAGGAGTTTCTTATTATAAAAAATTTCTTCCTTTTTATAAGATCATTCTTCTGTTCCTCCCCCCCCCCATTTTTTTTAAAATTCGAACGTGGCAGAGAAATTTAAAGAAAGATTTAATAGACGTTAAAGATTAGTCAAAATATGCAAATTACTCTTGAGGGGCGGCACATTAGGTCTTTGCACACGGGCGGCCGACACCCTAGGATCGGCCCTGCTACTGTGAGTCATCGATGTATGTTTGCGGAAATCATATTTATATTACTTTGAAAATTTGAGATGCATTTGAATAAAAGTTTTGTTCAACAATGGTCTGATCAGCAATGAATTTCCAATTGAAGGCTCACCTAAATTTTGGCATGAAATTAGTTAAAAACAATTATATTTCATGTTCTAATTACCTTGGAACATTGGAACAAATTTTGTCTGATGCAGAAAAATTAAAGGTTTTTGTAGATATTTTTAAATAATTTTTGCGAGCATTTTTTAATGTATTTTTTAAAATTTTTCCTTTTTCACATTGTTGGATTTATCCCAAAATATTGATTAAAATTGGAGGAAACTAACAATTAAAAGAGTTGATTAATTAATTTGATTATAGAATACTGCATTGTCATCGGGTCTGAGGTCGCGTGCCAAATTTCGAAAGAATTAGATCGCAGGAAGTGAGCGAAATTTGAGCTGCAAGATTCCGTTACAAGATACATACATACATACATACATACATACATACAGGTGAAGCTAATAAAATAATAAAATATATATATATAAAAGCGTGTTAATAAAATAGAAAGTCTCTGACAACTAACGAAATGTAAAGATTTTTGATATGGCTGAACAACACAAAAGTGTGTCGAATACAATTACAAGATCTACTGTACAGTACTATTGTAGTGTTTCATTTTGTATTGCTACGTACTATACGTACCGTACTGTTTCATTTTATACCATTATCTCCCTCTGATTTTCTGCATCCAAACAGTATTTTTATTCAATAACACAGCTTTTTTTTTTAAATACAGCAAAATTGCAGCTCTCTTTGTTTAAATTCGGTAATAGGAAGTTAAGAAACGGGTTAAAACAGTTTGAGGGATGTTTTCAAACGTCTCAAAATGATTGGTATGCTCATAAAACAGGGGTGCCCACCCCCTAAGGACAAGGGCACACCCCCTCAACCATCGCGGAGATCCCCCCCCCCCAAATCAGAAAAATACCCTTCAATTTGTATCTGAGATGTTTACACTAGCATCTTTAAGACTTAAATTTTGAAAAATGCCTGGGGGAGGAATTAACAATAACCCTTAACAATTTCAATGACGCAGTCTGCGCCATGATCCCCCCCCCCAGGTGGGCACCCCTTCATAAAAAATCGTATAGATACCCTTTTCCACAACGCGAAATTTCAACCTACGCGAATAGTTTAGTTTTAGAACGCATCCCTCGCGTAAGTTGTGATTCGATTGCATATGCAGATGACATTGATATCAGGGTTTCCAGATTTAAGAACAGTAAATACGGGACAGGCTTCTAAGAGTGAAAAGGGGGGGGGAATATTTTTGTGGTTGAGGGGAACTACTGGTTATGGTGTATTTTTAAGGGTAGATAAACAATCATGTTTCAATAGTTTTTGAAAGATTCCTCTCAGTATGTTTATTTGTGAGTACACTTTTGGAGAAACTCTCACTCAAAGAATAAATCAAGCAATGGAACGAAGTTCAGTATACAGATCGACGTTGATAGGAACAGGTGCTAATTAGTTCATCTCAAATTTTTCGTTTTACTTTATTTTTTTACCTTAAAATACTGTCTCGTATTATAAAATATTGTTATTAGCGTATAGTATATTGTTTATGGAAGTTCCCCGGGACGCGGGACAATTTTTCAAAATACGGGACTGTCCCTTGAAATCCGGGACGTCTGGCAACCCTGGTTGATATCGAATGCTTTTTGCTCGACGAGCATATTTGTAAGAAGCGGAAAATTTTCCGTGATCATACGTTTCTATAACATTGTAATATTTGTTGTTAGCCGGCCAAAAAAAAAAAAAAAAATTAATTTGAATTTTGACATTTTGAATTCAAATTATGTTTTTCGCAATCACGAGTTTGTGTGTATGTAGGCGTGTGTGTTTGTGTGTGGGGGTATATGTTTGTGTGTGGGGGTTATGTGTATGTTTTTTTTTTTTTTGTGTTTGTGTGCTGGCATAAGTGTGTGGGTAGTTGTGTGTATGAATGTGCATGGGGGGGGGGAGGGTATGTGTGTGCAGGCATGAATGTGTGGGTAGTTGTGTGTATGTTTTTGTGTGTGTATGTGTGGGTGTATGTATGTATGCGTGTGTGGATGTGTATGTATGTGTTTGTGTATGTAGGTGTATGTGTGTGTAGTTGTGTATGTATGCGCGTGTGTGTAGGACATGGATGCAACCTGGAGACGGCTTTCGCTATAGAAGCAGCATCATGAGGAGTCCGTCGACGGTGATGGTGCGGAGGGTGGTGGTGGGAAAATAAAATGATAGGACGCCAAAAACAGTCAAATGAAAACAATAAGCAATCGTGATTGCTCAAAAAAAAAGGCAGTTCAATATCATCCTCTTCCACAACATTTACAGTAGCTTCCATATTAGATGGATATTGCACAATAACATCATAGACATTAAAATGTTCATCCACGGGACATTTTCAGCTGCCAGAAAACACAAACGCGGGATGGGCGCCCATATGCAAAGTTTTAAGGGGAGGGGGGGGGCTCAGATATTTTCCCCATGGTTTAGCAGGAAATTTTCACATGGAAACCGATTTCAGTACAGATTATAATTATTAAATTTGATTTTTAATAACTTATTCATTAAAATGGGTGAAGAAGAAATTTTTAAACATTTTTGTGAAGAAAAAAGTACAAAAGCAAGGAAGTTCTAATTTCTAAAGGGGAGACGGGGGGCTTGAGCTCCCACTTGTCCCCCATATGGCACCTATGAAACGCGGTACTACATTGGCAGTTTTCGCTCATTCTTTTCTTTCTAAGCCATGTTCTATTCAAGGTGAATATTGGGAAAATGAACATTTCGATGCCAAACAAATTAAGGCGTCAAACAGATAGAACGTATGGCTTCGACCTGAGGTCAGCTCGTATTTTTCAGAGTCTTCCGAATTTGATTGGTGCAAGTTTTACTCGCGTAAGACTTGCACCAGTCTGCAGGGCCGACGCCAAGGGGGGGGGGGGGTGCTACACCCTCCCAGTTTTTCAGAAGTGGGGCTGCCAATTTCATTTTAGCGATGCAAAAGACAATGAAAAAGAGAAACCCTTCGTTGCTTAAAGAAATATAATAATAATTATAATTGAACAATTAAAATAATAGTGACAAAAAGCATTTTTTCTGAAAATTTGAATAGAAAATGTCATCTTAAAATGCAATTCAGGAACATCATCCATGAAACTCTTTTATTAAGATTATCTAAGTAAGGGCCGCGGAAATGTACGCTTCGGACATTTTTTAACGCAAAAAAAAGTATTCAGTGCACTATTCACTAGGCCGCGGCCGCAGAGTGGGTATGTTTGGCTTATCGGAAACCAGTGGCGCCGACTCCATGGGGCTTGAGGGGGCCCGAGCCCCCTCAAAAATATTTTTGAGGGGGCAGAGCCGACCCAATAAATCAAAAAAATTATAAGTTACATTATGCTTTCTAAACTCATAAATTTATCTTTTATTTTCCTTGTTTGAAGATAGTTTACCTTGTAAAATATATTCAGTAATGAGATAAAACAAATAATTATTACGGTTGTGTAAGCAGGTTAACTGAAAACGAGTGGTGCGAATGATGATAGTGTTACAGTGCTGCGAGTACTGTAAAAATTTGTCCCAGTGCGCGAACTTACGGGTCAAGTCTGTTGCCGGTGGGCAGCGCTGCGGCGCGCTCACCTAAGTGTTGCTGATCTGGAAAAATATATATGAGAGTTTGATTTGTATATAAAATGGGAGGGGTGATAGTTTTGAATATTTTTGGGAATCGTGTTTAAAAGAAAACCTTCACAAAATGATGATCCTTCCCTTCCTCGGAATCGACGTGTACCAAAGAAGTATAAAAAAAATGAAGGCAGCTCACGGCACACTTTCAAAATCCCAAAGGAAAACATTTGACACGCGCTACTTATGCGAAATAGCTATAAACACGATTTTTTCTCCAGTATTCAGACCTAACGCGAATTCCTCACCGCATCACGAAAATTCTCGGAAGGGAATCGTGGTGTGTTCGTATCAGCTTTGTTATTGGCTACTAAAATTTTTTTTTTCATGAATGTATCTTTATCCTTTTACCATCGCTGAGTAGAAGTTCCCTTTTCATTTTAAATGCGAAAGTTAATGAAATATACTGACACCTAAGAGCGCTGTTTCATCTAAAGTTTGTGAAGATAAAAAGAGAAAGTTTCATGACAATTAAAGAAAAGCTAGACTTTCTTGAAAAGCTGATGGTCAACTAAAAAATGCGTTGAAGGTAGCACGAGAATTAGGTATGAGTGATTCTTCCGTACATATAATTACAAGTCAAGAAAAGGAAATCCGTAAAAATTCACCGAGTAGTGTCTTGCAAAAATTTATGAAAATGGAAACTGCTCATGTATTGTGTACGAATATAATTAATTGATCGACTGTACAGTACAACTAAAGATGCATTTGCTTTTCTTACTATATACTGTGTCTACCGTATACCGGTTTATTTTTTCTTTCTTTCCCATTAATCATTGATTTTGTACATCGTAGCAGCATTTTATGTTGAATAAAACGTTTTTTTTAAATACAAGTAAACATTCAGTTCTTTATGTAAGAGACAGTAATGTACAGTTAGTTAAGAGATGGTTTTTAACAGTTTGAGGGGGTGTTTACAAGTGTCTAAAATAATTGGGTACGTTTATAAAAAATTTTACACATACCCTTTTCCACAACGCGAAAATTCGACCTACGCGAGAGGTCTTGGAATGCATCCCTCGCGTAAGACGGGAGTTGACTGTACTACAAGGCAATATACATTGAGGTTTGTAAAATGGTGCAATTTTGCATTATTGGGCGATTTACATCAACTGGACGCACACAGGTCATTGCAGTTGAACAAGAGTGCTTGCTTTTATTAAACAGAGGTGAAAGAGAAGAGAACATTTTGAAAAATCAACTGAGTTTTTCAAAAATGACCTAGACATTGAGAGACTGCGTTTACACTTGAATATGTTAGCCGATGTCACTAATGTAAAAACAACTGGTCTTAAAAAGCATGCGTAAAATAAATTTCCTTTTTACAAAAATACTGTGTGTGTTTGTATTTATTTCTTCCGTTTTTCGAAGCCAAAAAATATGTGTCGGGCTTGTCGAGTTTTTGAGGTTCTAATGTTGATTATATGATTTTAAAAAAACTTTAAAACTCACTATTTTTCATCTCAAATTTAGAAAATTTCCTGCGGCATGCCCCCTTTCCCCCGATATTTTTTAAGTCGGCGTCTCTGGCAGTGCCCTTCAATGCAAGTCAAACGCCCTACCTTTTCCATGCCTAGCTACGGCACTGCATGACTCCCCATAAAATAGAACAAAAAAATGTCTCTTACTAAGACAAGTGACATGATCTAGTTGAACCAGAAAAATTTGTATACCAATTTTTGGATTGTTTTACTTTGAAAACGCCATGCCACATACTGTTTGTTTTTTAAATTATACACACCAGAAAATATGTAAATTGGCATTTTCAAGGCACAACAATCGACCTTTATTTGGGGGGGAGGGGAACCTCCATGGGATTACATAACCCCCTAAACCCCCGGTGATGACTGGGCCAGCCCCCCCCCCAATGATTTTTGCAAGTCGGCGCCCCTGTCGGAAACTATGGGCCCGACTCAAATTAAAGTATAGTGCATAGAGTAAAATTAGCATAATGAGAGGTTGGACTAACGTGGTTCACGCTTTGTCTCTCGGCGGCCCTGGTTATACGAAACCAAGGTTTTTCAATTTTCATTGAAAAAAAGATGAATAAATAGGATAGCTTCATTGGGACCGCCGAAACATTCCCATATGTAAATTTTTTGATGAAAAATATGTCCTGCAAATCGTTGTTAAGTAGAGAAAAATGCATGGGTCGCCGGAATATATTAAAAAAAAAAAAAAACAGTTAATGCAGAGAGAGATTAAAAGTATTGCAATGAATACTCACACTAGAAGTTCTAAATGCTTGAATGTAAAAATCGTAAGCAAATCAAAGCTTGATCAAGAGATGCAGGAGGCATATGTAAAATAAAATGAAGTGGAATAAAGACCTAAGTTATCGCAGAAAATTACCACATCCGTTCAAAATGTTAGAAGTTCTTTTTCTGGGGCAGCAGACTCATGTATTTTAAGGAAATAAAAATATTAGGTTGAAAGTTGAAAATTTTACTGTGGAAAATTCAAGCAAAAAATCGTTTTCGGCAAAGGAAAATTGAAAGAAAGTCTTGATACAATATTTTTATCAATAATTAAAATTCAAAATGAAGATAGGGAGCCAAACTGAGGGAAGAGCGGGGGAACTCCAAACGATTCTTTTTACGTCCCCAAAGCCAAAAGAAGTCCCAAAGCCCAAAGGATGTGAGTTTTTAAAAATTAGGTTTTTAAAAAATTCCGAGAAAACGTTCTCAAACACCACCCTGGCCTAACGTCATTAAACATGGCCTACTACACATGAGTATTTAGGACTGCATTATCGAAAAACCTTAAGAGTACTCCCAAAGTAACCCCCGATAAAAGTCCTCTCAATTACTCATTCATCACTATTCAAGATGGAATGAATTTCGTCTTTCGGACTTTAATTTAAAAAAGCTTCCTGAGGTCTGCCGAACCTGTGTCCTCCTCCTAATATTCCTCCAAAATTTCATTATTAAGGCTTTAATTCAGAAAATTTTTCGGGGGATATCTCTTAAACCCCCTACTCCTCTAACAGTATTGAAAATTGCCCATGATTGCGTTAACTGAATTTCAATTTTGAAAATTTGCCAGTGGAGGACTCCGAATCTCTCCACCCATTAACATTACCAAAAATCTTCTAAAACTGCGTTTTCTACAAATCGAAAATTTTTCGAGAGAATGCTCCTCTCTCTCTCTCTCTCTAGCCAACACCATCGATAAACGTCTTAAATCCGGCTTTTAGTGCTTCAATTACGAAACATTTTTGTGCGCGAGGCCCTTCAAAACTCCCCCCCCCCCCCCCTTTCAACGAAGGTTGGCTTAAATTACGTTTTCGAAGCTTTAATTTCAAGAAACTGGCGTGCACATTTTAACAAAAAAAAGCCTACAACCGCGTTTTTATGGCTTCAATTTTACAAAATTTCGGGGGATGGCCCCCGCATCTCTCTTTCCCTTAATATCACCATAGTTCGTCTAAAACTGCATTTTTCAAACTGTAATTTTCAATTTTTTTCCGGGGGAGAGCAACTGGACCCCCCCTTTACCTGTCACAATCAGAAGTAATTCACAGTTGCGTGTTTGGAGTTAGAAATTTTTGAAAAATATCGGAGGATAACCCCGAGTCTCTTCCTCCCTCAACATCACCAAAGATCGTCTAAAACTGCGTTTTTCAAATAACAATTTTGAAAAATTTTCGGGGGAGAACCCTCTCTCTCTCCTGAACATAATCAATCATAACGTACAGTTCTGTTTTGGAAACTTAAATTTGAAAAAAATATCAGGAGAGGCTTTCCTGGACCTCCTCTCTCCTTCCTCCACAACTTAAAATACAGTCTAAAACTGCGTTTTTATTTCTTCAATTTTGAAAAAATTCCAGGAGGTAACCCTCCGACACCCACTATTTTCTGATTGAATATTATCCTTTAATATGACTATCCCTGCTAAACCCGAGGATCCCCCCTATCCTCAGATTTTTGACCTAGCGACGGCCCCGCCAGTGAGATTCGTTTGAAACCACCTTTCTTTCTTCTTCTTCTTCTTCTTTTTTTTTTCGAAACTTTATTTAAAAGTAGATTTTGAAACTTTATTTAAAAGTAAATCGATACAAACTACTTTTTTTTTCTATCGAACTACTCGCTACACTACTTTTTTTGAAAAGTAGTGTAGCTGGGCCCTCCCTAAAATTCGTTACTGATCTCTTTCATGAGAGGTCGCGTTTATTTTCGGGAGGGGGAGAGTGTTCGTTAAAATTGAGGAGGTCATCTTTTTTTTTTTGGGGGGGGGGGGGCGCGACACTTGGACATATGTCTATGCGTATCAAGATCTGCAATTGATAAAATCCCTTGGCCCGTAATATTCCAGTATGTTTTTTTAAACAATATTTCCTGCAACGACCCCCGATCATAAGGTGGGGAGGGGTGTCGTAGCACAGACCAAATTGTTGAAATTTTATATGGGGTGCTTGAAAAATTTCAAGTCTTTATGAAACAGGCCTCATTTTTGAGGAATCGTATTTTTAGAGGAAGGGGGGGGGGGGGATTGCCATGTAAACTTTCGAGGGGAAGGTAACACCCATACTTAAATCATCTGCGTATTAAAATTTTCTTCCTTTACGTAATTTGCAAAAACCATGCAAGTCCCGAAATGCAAGTTTATTTTCGGTTTGCTACGAAAATCGATGTTTCCCAAAAAAAACTGGGTACCCTAGTATGTGCTACCCCAATACCACAACCTATGTTTAACAAGTCATATCAAAAATCATAGTTTAAATGTACATACAGAAGCAGAGTAGTAAATGCAAGTAGAAAAAAAAAATTTTTTTGGCTATTTCTTATCTTTCAGGCGCTTGTATTTATGACTAGTGTGGCACCCGCATGACTTTGCCTGTAGTAGAAAATTAAAAGGTCTTTTGGTTCCCCTGTATGTTTACAAATAGTGCATGATGAATTTCTGGCCAATTGGCTTGCCCACGTTACGGTTCCACGTTATGATAGCTTGGTAATTTACTCGTCCATCTTATGATAGCTTTGCTCGGAAAAATGTTCTTAAAATTGGAATAGAAAAAGAACAAAATCGATTTTTCGAAAAATCGCTTCTAGGTGTACACCCCCATGCTACAAACTAGCTTTGTGCCGAATTTCATGAAAATTGGCCGAACGGTCTAGGCGCTATGCGCACGACCGCGCCAAGCCTGATCGGCGCCGTCGTGCAAATGTCTTTTGAGCCCTTTGTGCAGCGGCGATCGGGAAAAATAGTTAACACCTGAAGTGAGATTTTGTAGTCCAATATGATGTGAAAAAAAAAAAAAGATTGGCACATAATTTATTAAAAAATATTCGGAAAATATTTATTTTTGGAATACAGTGTACGTTTGTACTTCATATAGTTTTTTCGAAATCAGTAGCTCCTCTGATTTGCCAATGCGTAGTTGGAAAAGAAAATACATTTCAAATATCAAAGCTAACGTCGCGTCGCTCCAAATATCTTGCCAATCTCTAATTGATGAATAATGAATCAAACTTTCATGCTGGTCAAAACATATTAACAGGTACCTGATTATATTCACGGTTCAATTAAGATATCGGGAGGCCCAAGGCCAAACACTTTTTCGTGGCCCCCCGTTGTCAAATCCTGCAATTTTAATCATTGGATGCAACAATTTCAGCTATTTTTGGGCTCCTAAACAGAACCCTAGGCCATGGCCTAGTTTGACCTATTCAGTAATCAGGCCCTGGTACTATTTCTAAATTGAAGTATAATAATGTAGAGTAGAGGATATTTATTTCAACTTAAAATCTGAAACTGAAATCCCCCCCCCCCCCTTTCGAGAAAAAGCAATAATTCTGAACGACTGAATGGTAAAAGGCATTGAATTTAATATGTAAAACAAATACTTTGTCCAAAGCTTTTTTCTTTAATGACGGGAGGGGAAAGAGAGAGAGAGAGAATTGAGTAATTATGGGTGAATCGTTACGTTTCGGAACTAAAAATTGTCTTTTGAAATACAAAAATATTACGCCAAAGTAAATAATAAGCAAATGTACTTACCGAATTAGTTTACATATGATACGTAAAGCAGTGGAATCACTACAAAAAATAGTCTTAAAATCCCAAAAATGCATTTTGCACAAATTATAGTGCAATTATATTCAACGCCGCAAGAGTCAAAATGGGCAATTGCCAATTCCTTACGCCTCGTATGGTCAACCATGTGTACTAGAGACGTACCAAAATAGTATTCACGGTTCCACATTTGAAAGAAAAATGCTAAAATGCATACATTAATTAGCATCACTTGTTTCATTGTGAAAGATTGTGTTTTTGACAGCATGTTTAAACACAATAAGGCAATGTTTTTTTTTTTGGATAGGCAACGAGACAGATTGCTTGTTTCATTTGAGCAGTATAATTTCGCTGCCATCATTGGATACAATGCGAAGCTCAATTGTTCAATTTTTGATTTTTTTGGTTGAAACATTTTCCCCCCATTTGGAGCATTATTGATTAACAGAGTTCGGCGCATTTTTGCCTCTGGCGCCGTCGTGCGTCGCACGACCCTGCACGGACGGCGCGGCCCTGGCTATGCGCGTCACAGAGTTCCAGACTGAGAGACATCCAGACAGAAAGACTTTTAGCTTTATTATTAGTAAAGATTTTATAATTTTTCATGAATCGTCTCTAGCATTTCTGGGGAGTTCTTGGCTTTTTGAAATTTGTTTTTGGATCTCTTTGAATGGCAATTTAGGTCAACATTTTCCAAAACTGTTCTGAACGTTAGACTTTGTGGTTTAGGTTTGACACTTGACATTGTTCCAAAATGAAGGAATGGACCTTATTCACGGTTTGGCAACGGTCCCATCAGCTGTCCGTCTGCGGGTATTTTGAGCAATTACGTAGTGTCAGTAGTGCTAAAAAAAACTCGTTTTATTTAAGGATTACTGGACTTTATGCTCATAATGAACAAAATGAAATAGGGCTTAATGAATGAATAAGGGCTTAAAAAGACTTACGAATGCATGGAAAATGTCGAGAAACAGGGAAAATAAAAAGAGAATTCGAGTTTTCACCATGTTTCTGATAAGGAACCAAAGAGGCTTAAACCCGTGAAAATACGATAATAAAGAGAGTATTTCGTATCAAATGAATCGTTCATCATTCTTTTACAACGTTTCTTAGTTAAAAACGTAAAAAACCTCCCATTTTTAAATAGAAAGAAGAGTTTATAAGCCACACAAAAGCAAGTGTTATTATACGCTGTAGTGTCGGATTTTCGTCTGCTACAATTCCCACAATGCACTTCAGTGAGGGTTTTTACCCGCAGTGACGTCAGGTGAATACTGTCCATTGGCTTCATTCGTTTTATTGCCAGTATGGGACGCTGAGACAGTTCTGTTTTTTTGACCAAGAACAGATATCGAGCAATCTCTGTTCCAGCACCCCCAGAGGCATCGTTTCACTTGGAGGACTTTGACCACGAACATATTTAACGTCCTCAGTCACCATTAGTGAAGATGGTGGATCTTCGACCGGCAGGGGTCGAACACTGGACCCTCCGGTCATACGTCCGATGCTTTACCGACCAGATCACCAAGGTCTCGAAGACAGAGTCAGAGGAATGACAGGCGTGGGGGATCAGAGGGGACCTACCGTGACCGTCGTCAAAGGTCACGCACCTAGTTTTTCAAAATAGAAAGAGTAAAACACATCCAATCAACTTGGAGGTTTTGTAAGGAAGAGGGGAGGCTATGTTCCTTCCCAGGAGACGATTTAAAAAATAACGTGGGGAAAAAAAAACTCAAATTTCTTCAGTTTGTTGTAGTAATAAGAAACGAGGGAGCAGTGCAAAGAGTTTTATAATAGGGTAGAGGAACGACTCGTATACTACTTCCATTGGCCGCCATGACCAAGCACGGAGATCGATTTGAGAGAGATTAGAGTGGTATTTATAATAAAGATTAGAGTGGTAAATGTTTCATTTGACTCGGAATCAATACAATTTTTTGTATTCTGCCACTGTTATTTTTCCTCATGCTGGAACATGGAAATGTTGCCAGATTCAGACTCTACCCTATTATAGAACTCTTTGGAGCTGTGTGGATTCCTCCTAAACTCGTTTCAAAATTAAAATAAAATTCCAGACTGTCTTTGGTGGCATTACGGGGGTCGGGGCTTCGGAAGGAATTTAAGTGAAATTCAAGTATTAAAATCGCAATTTAAACTATCTTTTAATATGGCATAAGGGAATGAGGAAGTAGGTTCTGTGTGGCTCTCTCCTGGAATTTTTTATCGTTCAATTCTAAAAAACGAAAATGTAGGCTATATTTGGGGATGTTAGGAGAGGGGAAAGAGGAAACTCTTCATTTTTAGGCAAGTTTCAAAATGGAAGTTTGTAAGACTCAAGCAGTTAGGATTATCTTTGGTAACGCTAAGGGATTCGAATTTTCGTGGGAAATTTTCAACATTGAAGACTTAAAAACAAAAAAGAAATGTATGTTATCTTTTATGGTAGGGAGAATTAGGGGGATGCCCTATCGTTACTAGAAGAAAGTTGCAGACGGTTTTTCTTTGAAAATGTTTCGAAATTGAGGTCCAGAAATCGCGACTTCAGGCTTTGTTTAGTAATAAGGGAGGGATGGATTTGGAGGCTCCTTCCAAAATCTTTTTCGAAACTAAAATTGTTTCAGGATTTCTTTGAAAAGATAGGGTTTGAGGGCAGCAGTTTCTAAAAAACGAAATTTTGAACTACAGGGAAGCCATACTTTCACATGATCATTACTTAAAATTTGGCAACAAAATATTTTTATAGCTTTAACTTTTCTTTTGGCAACAACTTGTAATAACAAGAAGTAAACATTAAAATTTTTGACCTTCGCAATGTGTTTTGTGATATAATGTAAACTTAAAATATTTAAAAATAATCATGACGTTGAGTAAGATATTCAATCCAACTAGCCGATGTGTGGCTCTAAAATTGCGACAAAGGAATCATCATGCTACATGCGCAAGTGTTGCGTACTTAACAGATGTAAATTTTACCTCTTCTTTTCGCCGGTTGCTAAGTTATTCCTTTATCATTTGTTATTAGTTATACTATCCTTTGGAAATAGACAAAAAATATAAATAATTATTTCATTACATTTTTTGTGCAGATTTTAAGTATGTTAAAGTAAGAAGTTTCAAATATATTCCGTATTTTAAACATTGCAAACCAAGTAAATAAAGAAACAAGCAACATAACAATGCACAAATCAGCAAGAATGCTGTGTTCACACGTTTCGGAGATACAAAAGAACCCCTTTCGTTGATTTAAATCGATTGGTTTTTAAACAAAATCATTGATTAAAATCATTTCGATTTAAATCAAGCATTTTTTTTAATGATTAGAATAATTTAAAAAGCGATCTTGCAGTTTCAGAAAGTGCTGTTCAAAATGTAAATCATGTCACATTTACAGCTTAAGCGTCAATTAGCTAAGCTTTCTAGGTCCCTCTTTGCCTTTCTATGTTCACACTCTGTGTGCGAATTTTTAATACTTTAGAACCAGGCTTACCATTTGGGTGATCATGAGGGGGGGGGGGGAGGTCAATTGATCTCTCCCTGGATTTTAAAAACATAATGTAACAAAACATTTTAAAGTGATGGGCCTGTTTAGAACTAAAGTTTTTTCAGGACCTTTAAATATTCCTGTTGTTTTTCAAAACCAAAATAATGAAAAAAGCAAAAATTGTAGTTCTCCACTAATTTGGCTATGAAGAATGACCACAGGTTATAACACATTTCTGAACCTTAACACTTGTGAAATATTTGGAAAAATTATCCCAATATCATTAGTAATATTCATTTGGTAATCAAGAAAATAATAGTCGAAAAAAATAAATAAACAAATAAAAATGATGTCACAAGACCTGTGATTTTACCATGAAAAAAAGAAAAAGAAAAAATTGCCATAAATGCTTTTATCTTAGCTTTATAAAAGTATGCAATATAGATCTTTCTATGATTTTTAATGAATAGGTTAAATTTATGCATTTCCTGTGACATCAAATGGGACAAGATTCATATGTAAATTAAAACAGTTAATAGAGGTTACAAGTGTTAAAAAGCGATTTGTCAAGGGACACAATTTTGAAAAATTTAGTCAACTATCAAACAAAATGCCTATGTTTAAAATAGATCCAAAACTCTGAAGAAATATTTTAACCTATTTTCATTGCATACTTTATTCAAATATTTTTTTGTTTCATCTGCAACATGAGAGCAATGGCTATTGGATGACTTTGTTGTAAAATACAGTTGCTTTTTGCACATGCTGATTGCCTGGTCACAGTACCTGAAGACACCAGTTTCTCCCTTCTGCAAAATTAATTTTATGCTACCTGTTTGAAGATAATCTTAGCTTTTTGTGACAGGACACCCGCCTCCAGCTCATTTTTTACCTGTTCTGGACTGATGAGTCTGTACCAAGGATTTAAACTTGCTAGCTCTAGATGTCGTAACTGGGCTGTTGGTAAATGCATGTAGTTCTGCCCTAGCCCTGACTTAAGGACGGTAACTTGCAGCTTATTAAAGTTGCTCTATGTTTGGTAACACTCTTAGTTTTGTGTTGTTTTATTTATTTATATTACTTATGGTTTACCCCTTGAAACTTCTCTAATTTCATCAATCCCTTCTTTTTGTTATTCAATTCAATCTGTTCATCATTTTGTTATTATTTATCTCTATTGCAGATACAAGGGCTTAGTTTTTCTACACATCGCAACAATGCCTTTTGCCGTCATTATACACATCAGTCAAAACTTTTTTTTGAAAAATTTAGTCGCTTCCCAAGTACTTCTGTCAATTTTGTTTCATGCATGTCAACAACTTCAAACGAAAAGTTTCAGGTAAGTGGGCTAAATCTTCTCAATAGTGAATAAATTGATGTCTTATACTGTACCTATTCGATGTATTGTCAAAATTAAGTTTTTTTAAAACTTTGTTATCATTTTGAGCTGAATTAGTAGAAAAAATGAGTTGAGCCAAACATTGCCTAAAAATTAGAGAAATTCCTTGTATTAAGACCCACTAACTATACTACATGCAGTGGCCTCAATAAGGGGGGGGGGGAGGTCCTCTCTGGGTGTGACCCATCTGGGTGGTGACACCCAAAGTGGAATGGAAAGTTTTTGAAAAATTTGAAGCTAAAATGTATTTTCAAGACTACAAATTATAAAAAATTCTGGGGGTATAAAATTCATTGCAGTAAAATTTGTACCTTAAACCTTACTAATGAGTTAAAATTCAATTCATATGCTCTTTATGAAGGAGGGTTTTTTTTTTCTTCAAATGGAAGACAAATTTCATTTGGAGAAGTTATTAAATTGCTTCAAAACTAGCTGGTGACTACCAGAGCCTGTACAAGGGATTTTAAATTGTCAGTCAGCAAATTAGTCAAATCTTACATTTTAGCTAAATTCCAAAAGTCTTAGCCACAGGCCAGGCTCATCATTTGGGGGAAGGGGGTCAGAGGGGTAAATACTCCCCGCAAAATGAATGTTTTCATATATAAGTAGGCCTGGTTTTGAGTTTGAAATGATGGGCTTGCCAAAGTCTGAATGACTAATTAATTTTGATAAATCTCAATTTTAGAATTTTTTTTCTCTAGAAAAAATCTGAAAACAAAGTATAACTATAAAAAAGCACACTTACTTTTTTTTTTTAACGTGCAGAATACTTAAGTTAAAACAAACATTTACAGACAATATGTAAGACATTTTATTTTCATTCTACAACAAGCATTTCTCAAGGAAGCCAGTGACTTCACGGGAATTTCTAATGTGTTGAGGTGTTTTCCTCTTACGAAATTTTTATTTTATGACATAATTTTGAGCATCAAGGAGAATGTTTTTTTTTTTTTGTGAAAATTTCGAGGAATAGTCCATTAGCCAAACCAGAGATTTTTGGCCAGATTTTTTGGCATGGTAGTGAATGCTTAATGTGAACCCTGTATTACTATACCAGGGCAATTAATGCGCAGGTAAGCATGATGGTAGAAGTTGACTTTTTAAAGAGGAGAAACTTTGTTAAATTTTATAATTGGTCTGTAGACATCAATGAAGTTAAATCTTAACTTGAAAAAAAATATATAAAATTTTGTCAGCACTAATGGCAGCTATTTTGTAGGTTATTTACACTGATCCCAAAAACGTGTCTACAACTTCTACTGAATCATCATCCTTTGTTCAGGATTCAACAGCACTAACTGATCTTACTCTTCCTACAACTGATGTTGTAGAATCTGTATCAGCTATATCAAGTACCCTTGAGAAAGTTGTGGAACCATCATTGGCTAGCTTGGACCTAGGCCACTGGACACCTGTTGGGTTGGTGCAAATGTTCTTAGAGTATTTGCATATTCAGTGTGACATGCCATGGTGGTTGGCAATAGTAGCATGTAAGATACTTTATTGTCACTATATTTATTGTTATTTTGGCATCTTTTTTTCGCACTATGCCATATGGAAATGTGAAATTTCCAGAATTTGACTGATACCAGAAGCATTTTTATTGATGTGGTTAATTATTAAAAAAAAAAAAACAAGGAGAATTATTGTGGTTTTTCTTCAGCTGTTTTTAGGGGCAATTAAAATTTAAATTGGCCAAACTTTTTTTTTAAGTCAGATTTAGAGGTCCTTTGCCCATCTAACTTTTCCTACTTTTTTTTTTACAAAAAATGTTCCTATTTTTTCTTCTTCTTCCTTTTTTCTGTCTAAATCTTCTTCGGAAGAATTTCAAAGTTGCTCTAAATTTCAAAAATATTGCTTTGATAAACTAAAATTATCGAAAAATATTATGGAGGAAAAAAATATTTGTATAATATATCTGTTGTATGCTTACACTTTTGACTAGCAATTTTATCACATTAATTATGCAGTTATGCTTTTCAAATCATTTTAAGAAACAAAAACATGTTTTGAGTATAATCATTAATAGATGGCTTTGTTGAATAAGATTACTTCTTTGCGCAAAATAACATAAAAGTAAAGAACAAAAATCTGCTCCTTTAATCTCTACATCTTAAAGGAAACTATCTACTGTTTTGAACTCCTGAATTTTAAGTGCATGCAAAATAAAGGCATTTCTAAAAAATGATTTCTTGTCCCACGATATGATAGTCGAGGTCAAAGTATACAAGAGTACCTGACTGCAGTGCGAGTTTTGCTTCACAATTCATCTTTGGAGGGCCCCTTTATCTATTTCAAAACTAAGTAAAACATTTATCATGAGCAGTTTTGTACCCCCTTTGGGTGCCCTATAGTTGTGGGGGAGGGGGCGGTTGTGCAGCCAGAAACGTTTTCAGGTAGGGAGTTTTCGAAATCAGAAATTGTGTTGCTTTCTTCCTCATTCATTAATAATGTGAAAATATTCAATACATTTAATCAAAGAGTTTCTATGGATTAGTAATGATTCATTTATGTCACTCGATTAAAAATAATTAGTAATAAGTATTGATATTAGAATGACTTTAAAACGGAGAAAGTGGGGAAAAGCGCAGTATATTTATCATTAGTTTTACTTTAACCTTATGCATTTTTTGTGGGTTTGTTTAGCAAGATCATTTAAAATGTATCGATGTCTTTATGAATGTCAATTGCCAACTAATAACGATTTCGATCAGAATCGGGAAGGAGCCTCAGAAAATCCGGTGTGGTTTGTTTCCGCTCTCAAAGAATTTTTGCAGACCTGGAAGTGCTGAGTCTCCATGATACAGTGTAGCTCTTTATTGAGACCATTTTAGCTCTCTATAAACAGAATTGGCAAAAACCCGGGTTTTTTTAAAAAAGCCCATGGACCCAGGGTTTTTTGGGTTTTTTTAAATAAAACCCAAAAAAACCCAACTAAAGCTGGGTTTTTTAAAAGAAATGTGGGTTTTTTTTGTCTTTTTTTAGGGGAAAGGTGGGGTACTCGTAGCATATTGTAGCATAAGTATATGGACAAAGCACAAAAATTGTCTTGATAAAAAAAGCTGGAAAATTCAGCGTTTTCTGAAGAAAGGTATAAAAGACGACAAAATTCAAGAATTGTGAAGTTTCAGATTTTTTTAGTTTCCATGATTACCAACAGTTAAGGCAAAGTTACTTCTTGAGTGATAAAATCTATTGTTTATTTGTTCGTTTTTAATTTCGACATTTTTTTTTTGTATTTTACTTTATTGTATTTCATTTTGTTATGCAAAACTACTGTAGAACCTCAAGTAGTTTAAATCCCTTTTTACTGAATTCCAGCTTAATCAAGACATTTCTTTGAATTTTATGTTGCCTGTTTTTCTATTTCTGTGTACAGAGTATGAAATATTAAACTTTTTCGTAAGATAATGAAAATACTGTACATCCTATTACGTTTTCTGTCCGACCATTTGTGAAACCTGTTAATTTCCAAAAAATATACCTTGTTTATTCGAGTTTTTTGACGTGTTGGTTTGCAGAAAATAATTCACATGAGAGCCTTTTAGCTGAAGTAGTATTCTTTGTACAATCTGCAAATATTGAGAAAATCTGACGTGACAGGACTTAGTCAAGATAATTTGAGTTCCTTATTGACCAGTTGAAGGAAAAAAGTTAAATATATTTATTCAAAATCTTTAAAGCATTTTTTAATGCCCTTAAGAGTTAAGAAATACTATTAAAGTTCAAAATTCATTTTTTATGTCCATTGCCTATTGTGAAGAAGAAATAAAAAAGAAGTTTAAATTGTAAAAGTATTTAAATTAATTATTTAAAAAAAAAAGTTCTCAGAAAAGTTTTAAAAACCCAAAAGTGGGCTAAATAATGGGTTTTTTTAAATGGGTTTTTTCAAAAAAACCCATTGGGTCCAGCCCAATTGGGTCCAATCCGGCCAGCCCTGTCTATAAACTGTAGGGGTATTCATCAAGAAATATTACTTGTATTTTATATAAGAACTGGAAAATAATTTGTGACTGCTTCCCGATAATGAAAAGCAATAAAATATTTTATTGCAACCTATCTGGCTTGGAAAAATTTAAGTACTGTTTTTTTCCCTTGATTTGTACAGGGGAAATGAATGTTTTAAAATTCTGGGAAGGGTTTTAATCCCGAAAACACAAAACACTCCCGTGGCTGCGCCTCTTGGAAATTTGGTGGTTGAGGAAGAAGGACTGTGAATTGTGACATGGTAAATTCGCCACTGCCAGAATGACAATTACATTATTTGACTGCAAATACTTTTTGTTTTTTAAATTCAAAGTTTTCAGATGGAAATATAAATTTGGTTTTCTATTTGTAGGTACAGTTACTGCTAGAATTTTGTTAGTGCCGTTATTAATTAAAACACAGAGGAATGCCATCAATATGAGCAATCATATGCCACAGCTCCAATTCTTGCAGATGAAATTTGGAGAAGCGAGACGGACTGGCAACAGTGTTGAAGGTGAACCCGGTTCCTCATTAGCCTCTTTCAAACTATTTTATTTACTCTACCATTAGAGATATGATAATTGGGGTCACATATCCACGTTCCCGTTATTTGTCTCAATGTTATCTGTTTATGCTAAATATCAAGGGTGCTCACAAGGGGGGATTACGGCACAAGTTGTGCCATCAAAATTTTTTTTTTTTTGGGAGGGGGAGATTTTTAAAATTGCTTTTTATTTATTTATTTATTTTTAATTTAAGTTAGTATTTATTTTATTTTATTTTATTCGGTTAATTTTTTATTTCACTTATTTAATTTGTGTTGTGTGTGTCATTGGTGTAGCACAGAAATTTTCTAATAAAATAATAATAGTAATTAAAAATAATTAAATACATAAATAAATAAAAAATATTAAAAAGAAAATAAATTAAAATTGATTGAAAAAATAAATAAATAAAATAAAAAAGAGCTGAAAACAGAAGGGGGGGAGTTGAGGAAAATGGGGGGGGGATTTGCGCCATTGAACTTGCATGGGGGGGGGGAGAGGATGGGCAGCCCTGCTAAATATGTAAAAGGTATCTTGTTAATTTTTTGCAGGAAAGGTTTAATCCAATTGTTTACAAAAAAGATATCAAAATTTGAATGATCTAACTTTGAAACTGATTTCTAAATTCTTTAGCATTGTAAATTTTAGTCTCAAAAACAAACTATCTCAATAAACTGTGCTCATTTAGATTATATTATTCAATCAATCTAAGGCAGGTTTATCTTGCAGACTATTTTGGAAATGTTTAATTTGCCCTACAGGTTTCTGAAAGAAATTCTGCTGCTGAGTTCAAGAGCTTGATTTGAATAAGGTTACAGGTTACATTCAGTATTACAGTGAGACCATTTTAAAAACTTATAAGCCTCAGTCTCCCCCCTATGTCACACTTACTTCAGCTGATCCTATCTCTAATTTTTTATCATAATTTAGTTATAACTTATTTAAAAAAACTCGGAAGTTTTTCAATTGTTCCAAAGAATTAGAATTATAAATTGAAAAGTAGTCTAGACCTCCTTGTCCATATAATAGTTTTTAAAACTAAATTCCTGCTGAAATTTAATTATGCATTATATTTAAACAATTTTGTTTGTGTCAAAAATTTTACAAAAAAATTATTTTTAAAATTAAAAATAAATAAATAAAAGGTATGATTAATCAAATTGGAATTAAAACAAATTACATTGAAATCCCTCTAATGTGGACAATTTTTTTTTTGTACGCAGTAGAGAGGTGTCCGCAGGACAGGGGTTTAATAATGTTATTTGCATTGGAACTGGGGAATTAAAAATTGTCCGCATAAGAGGGGTGTCCGTTAGGAGGGGTTTCACTGTATACCAATCAATTATAGCTCTAGTCCGCCAAACATAAATAATTTTTAAAAGCAGATAAAATAAATGTACAGGAGCACTGCAGACACGTGTTTCTGCCCCCCCCCCCCCCCCCCCCCCCCCCCCCGTTACAAGGAACGTCTTTTTCAGTGCATAACATGTGAGCTAAAGAATGTAAAGACATACAACAAAAAAATCCGACTTTTGTCGGATGCCTTTAAATCCACGAGCTCCCATTTTGTGCATTGAAAAAGAAAGTCCTTGTAACGCCAAAACACGTGTCTGCAGTGTTCCTGCACTGTGCTTTTAACGTTGTTTTATTTAATTTTATTTTTTAAGCAAAGGTATTTTTATATTTTTTATAACTAATTTTTGTTTGTAGCAAAAATCCATTTTTAATATAAAAATTCCATATTTTCTATACTTACCTTTTTTGCATAATTTTTAATAAAAAAGTTTTATTAACTTTGGGGACATAATAAAGATTTATTCCATTGAAGCATTACAAACTTCATTTTTCTCAAAATTTAAATTTGACTTATAAATTTTAATTGTAAATGATTGCAGAATATAATGCTTGCTCTTTTTTTATAAATTTTAGTATGTGTCTTGGACAATATTCAATTTTTTGCAACTATTCGGTATTGGCCGAGTATCTGATCAGAATTTGGCCGAGTACCGAGTACTCGGCAAATTGGCCGAGTACCGAGTAGTTACCGAGTACTCAGTACGTCTCTAGTGCAAATGTTTTATATATTGTGAACTATTGTTTATGATTAGAGAGGGCACTACAACTAGTTTACAATTCAGCTGTTTTGAGAAAAACTTTAATATTATTTCAGTTATTTTTTTCAGTTATAACTATTTGTATCTTCTTTAAAACAAACATTTTCAACAGAGGTGGTATGAAATCTAGTTATATACTTGGAAAATCCCAGTTATATCACTTAGAATATTCTTGATAATTAGTTAGAGGTATTTGATACCAAATGTTTGAAACATATATATTTTTTAAGAATAATGCTTTTCATGTGATATTGTTGTATTATATTCAATTTAGGAAGCCTGACAATAATCAACTTATCTTGTTTTTAAAATTCCATGTGGTACCTGGGAATCATCTATGACAATTACCTAGTTGCAGTGGCACACACAGGAATTTTTCAAGGGGGGGTGGGGTCCAGTATCAAAAGTCCACCATTCTCATATCATGCTCCGATTTGCATCCAAACACATTCTTTTGATTTTATCGATTGTCGGGAACAAAACACATTAAAAAAATATATTGAATAATTACTTAGCATTAGTTAGTAAAATAAATTTATTAATAACAAATACTGAATTTAAATTCCAGAAAGCACAAGATGAATGTATTTACGTTTCTCATAGTTAAAAATAAAAACATCAAAGAAAAATCATCATTATAGAACAATTTATGTTCACAGTTCGATTTTGCAAAGGAAGAAAGAGAGAAAATAAGTTTAATATTTTTATTTGTTAAATCTGAAATTATTGTTACCCTTACTTGGAATTACAGTAGGCGCCGCTTAATGTGATCACTGTTAATGTTATCATTCGCTTAATGTTATCAGAATCACAAAGTCCCGGAACACTTGTATGTTAACACACGTAAAAAAAGTAGGATATTTTAATCAGCGTCTTCGTTTATTGTTATCACTTTTTCATTAACTTTTAATTTTTTCCCCCATTTTTGTTCCTCAATTAACCGAAATACATAGGCAAACCCTGACGAGACTAACTTTCTGTGTAGCATTTTGTGGTTTTCAATAGCAGTTCAAAATATTTCTAGGAATGAAACTACAGAAAGTTCTCCCCCCAGTGACCACAGACTCCCCCTAAGAAAACTTTCTTTTGCACCTAAAAAGAATCAGCTGCTGGACATGTTGCAGGCATTGATGCAGGACCTCCATTGTTGCCATTACTCTGTAAACTGTTAAAGAATTGTGTCGAGATTGAAAACAAAGCAAAGTTAAATTAAAATTTAAACAACAAGCAAAACCATGCTGGAAAAGACAGAAAAGCTGAATGTGTTTTGAAACTGGTTTATGAATGCCAGGGAAAACAGTCATATTTTACTTCACCTATTACTATGTGATTGAAAATTGCATAATTTAGCTTTAACTTTTTATAATTTAGATATTTCCATTCTGTTAATTTAATAATTTATAATTTAAAATGCGTTCATTTGAGTCATTGTGATTTTAATTTGAGGTTGCCAAAATAAATGCACCTTAATTGAAAAAAATCATTATTTTGTGTCTCCTGGATTATTTTCGGTTATTGTTATCAAATTGTATTTGTCCCCATTAAGCGGCGCCTACTGTATTTTATGTACTACATACATGGGATAATGGTCATTCAGAAAAACTTTAAGGTGATGGGAGGGGTCAGACACCCTGGACCCTCCCCTTGTGTGCGCCACTTCCATATTATCTTGTAAACTTAACCTAGTGAAACTTTTCTTTGCTATTGCCCGTATTTTGTCAAATTTGTAATTACCTAGTTGTAATACTCACCCCAAGATATATTTTTGTGTTCTTTAGTGTTTATAGCTGTGAAAAATATGAATCAGTTCATTTAAGCTTTCAATTATGTATGAATCTTACAGTTAAAAATATAGAGGTTCTGAATGAATTTTCTATTTTCAGCTTCTAGGTATGCAACTGAAATTATGTATTTCATGAAAGAGCACAAAATTAGTCCTTTGAAAAATGCAATGTTGCCAATGTTGCAGGTAGTATTTTTTTAGTACTTTGTGATTGTTTTTTAGTACTTGAAGTTAAAATTATATAATCAACATACTTTTTATGAAATTGTCTTTCAGGCCTGAATGTATAAATTGTAGTCCTTCCCTCAAAAAAAAAAAAAAAAAAAAAAATCAGTAGGGCCCAAAATACCCCCCCCCCCCCCCCCTGGAATTGGAGAGGTAGTTTTCAAAGTACTTTTCTGTAATAGGTGGCTCTAAGTACAATTTCAATCTTGGTGATTATTTTTCGGGGAGGTGTTTATTACCAACCACTGTGTTCAGTCAGAATTAGAGAAACCTACTTGTAAATACCATAAATTCTAAGAAAAAACTTTTAAACTAAACGAGCCATTTATCATGACTAAAAGTTACATGAAAACAAAAAATAATTTGCTAAATAATTAAATGAAGCCAATTACTTGCAAAATAATCTCCCAAATGGAAAAAAAAAACATTTATTGATCTTGAAGTTCAAGTAAAATGCTCCACCAACTAAAAACAAAGCAAAATTCAGTTAAAACATAAAATGATAAATACATGGGCAGAAAAAGCTTAGCTCACTCCCGGATATATTTCGAAATTGAGGTCCTAAAGTTGCAAATTAAATTATTTTTGGTTACATTTTAAAAGAGCATGAGAGTCGGAGATTCTCTTCTAGGGAGGGGCCGTTACCCCCCTCTGGCTATGCCCATTTTAAGAATCATAAACTACCACAGAACACCATCTTTGTCATAACACAGCTGAGTTCTGCACCATGTTCTATCAGGTGTTTTGAGACGAAATATCTCTCAATCATCGAAACTCCGCAAAACATCTATCAGAGTATGCCCACCCTCTCCTGTGCACTCGTGTTTGGCCTAACGTGTCAAGCACAAAGTGCCTTTCAATTATATTTTGATCTCCCCCCTCCCCCCGCTTTTACTTCCATTAAGAATTATCGTTTCTTGAGCGGGTTCCTTTGCAATTTGATGTGAGCTACCATTGAAACCAAACAACCAATAAACTAAGTTGAACTATACAAAGTGGACTGTAATTCTTTATTTTAAACCCAGTTACATACAAGCGAGAGCAACATGCTTTCAGTCGCTCTGAACTATAGACTCCTTAATCTGTTTACAGCCAGGGTTTTTAACCCAGAATAGGTGGCGCTTCACAGGGCCTGATTACTGAGTAAGCCAACTAGGCCATGGCCTAGGGCCCCTACTTTTTAGGGGCCCCAAAATGGCTATTTATTTTTAACCAATAGCTAAAACTGTTTTTGCCAATGTCTAATATTGAAAGGGTTGACTACATAGGGCCCCCTGATATCTTAATCGGGCCCTGCGGCTTGAACACCCCCCCCCCTAAGAAAACGTAGGACCTAATTCAGCAAAAAATGACAAATTTTTTATGCATGATCTTTGACTATGTTTTCTGTAATTTCAGGCACCAGTTTTCCTGTCATTTTTTCTTGGACTGAGAGCAATGGCCAAAGCTCCCGTTGAAAGCATGAAAGAGGGTGGCATATGGTGGGCAACGGATTTAACTATTCCAGATCCTATTTATGTAATGCCAATCATCGCATGTGGCACTCTATATATCGTATTGAAGGTCAGTAATAGTTGAATTTGGAATAATATTTTTCAATTTTTTCCGGTAAGCATGCAGATTGCCGATTAAATTTCTTTTTGCACCAAACTAAACTAAAATGGCATTTTTCCCTTAGAAGATATGAGCTCCTCAACAGCAGGGGTTGATATGTAAAATTTCTGGAAATTTTAATGTAATAGAAAAGAAAAATTAGAAAAAAAAATGGAAAAAGAAAGTAGAGGTTCTTATTAGTTATATTTTCTTAAAAAATGCATGAAACGTTAAGCATTTAAAAGTTTTTGTTATCAATTTTGCCAATAAAAGATTGTGGACCAATCTTATGTCCAATAGTTAATAACAAAGAATTCCTGTTCAACTAGCCTGGATATTGAAACAGTTACTTTATTTGTAGGTGACTTTAAGTCGAGGTCTGAGTACTAGACATGTTTTCCTTTTCAATGCCCTTGAAGCAAAAAAAAAAGAGAATTTCAAATTCAGTTACATGCAGTATACCGAGAACACGGTTTTGATATCCAGAGACTGCAGTTTTGTCCTTGTTATAGGCTCATCAGTCTAGAATAGTTTATAACTAAATCGGTGGCAGATGTCGTCTCATCGAAGCTAAGATTACCGTCAAACTGGTAGCTAAAATTAACTTTGGCACAGCAGTGAGAGTCCGCAAGCAGCAGTGCAGTTTAACTCCTTAAATGAAGAAAATACCTAATAAGCAGTAGATTACTTCATTTTGCCAGGGCCAGGCCTGATTACCTCACAGACCAATTAGCCTTGGGCCTCATCTTCCTACGGTGTCTCAATTTTTGAAAAACCTATGCATAGCATTAAATAATCGTGTAATTTTTAAGAAAGTAGTAAAAATATCAATGATTTATTAATAGGAAAACAATTCTTCTGATACTTTGTTAGTAATTTTCTTATTTAAATGGTTCTGTATGAGTAAGAGAGCTTTATTTCTTGAATTTCATGCAAAATTAAGCATAGAAACTAGTTTTTTTTTTTTTTAATAGATTTTTTTAAATAAACTGTCAAATGAAGTACTCGGAAAAAAGAAATTTTTGGTAAATGATCAATTTTTTCTTTCGAATGTTTGTGTGGGGTGGTGGGGGTTAATATCCTCTTCACTATTTAATTGATCTTTTAAAGTTTTTTGTCTAAAAATGAATGTAAAAAAGCAGTAGTAGTGCTAGGCTCGGGAATACAGTGTGACTGCACAGGGCTTCAGGGCGCTATACCCAAGGGTCCCAAAGGGATTGTATTGACACTACGGAAAAGTTAAACATTATTTTCCGCCGAGTTAAAATGATAGAATATAGAGGGGGCTCCAAATTATTCTGGGCCTTAGGCCTCACGTTTAGTTAGTCAAGCCCTGGCCAAGGCAGAACTAAATGCATCATACCGACAGCCTGCTTATTGCATCCAGAGATAGTAGTTTTGTCTTCGCTACGGACTCCTCAGTTTGGAATAGTCAATAACCAAGTTGGAGGCAGATGTCTCAAAGGGCATCTGCCTCCTGTCTTGTTATTGACATTACCTTTTTTTTAAACAATCCCAAAGTTTTTCATTGGATAATGTGAGAGTAACAATTAAGTTGTGAATTTGCATTTAGGAAACTTTTGTTGCAATAATGTGTATAAAGAAGCAAAATTGTTGGATATTTCATTTTTATGTCTTAACAGTAACTTTTAATATTGTTGATGATACCACTCAATAATGCAATCTCTCATGATTGTTAATTGTTTTCTTTTCTTTTCAAGATTGGTGCTGAATCCGGAGTAAAACTGGAAAACCTGAAACTTGCTAAATATTTTGTACAAGCAATGCCTGTTATTGCTCTACCTTTTTGCATTAATTTCCCAGCTGTAAGTTGTTTTTTTACAGATCGAAATCTTATGCTTGAAATTGTTTCAAATAGCTTTTTTAATTTTTTAAAAATACATTACTAAAGTTTTCGACTGACACAAATCTTATTTCTTTGTTAATACTACTTACATGTGACTTTTTATTTAAGCTTCTGCAGCTCATTACAACTTGTTTTAAATATCAGTGGTATACTCTTTGTTTTCTTAAGCATTCCCTTTAAAATATATTGACTATTTCCTTTCTCAGGGATGTGTCAAATTAACTGTTTAAGGACCATAAGCTTTGCAGTGTAGTAGCAACGGTTTTTATGCATAAAACTATTTAATGGCAACGTAGATAACGTGTATTAAGTTTTGTGAAAATTGACTCAGCAGATTTTGTGTAAATGGATTGAACATATATCTACAGTGACTCCCAAAAGTGTTCCTACACTTTAAAATTTTTTAGTAAAACCAAAATAATGCGAAACCGAATTCGAATATAAAGTCTAATGTTTTTTCACATCATTCCGATGTCATTCTAAATAAAACTCTGTAGTTTTTTCAAAATATTGACGGATCTTCTTTTTGAAATGGGTCAAAAAACGAAGAGACAGAGAAATAATACGCCACAAAAGTCATCGTACACTCAAATATTTTCGAATAAAAATATGATTGAAATTATCATATGTCGTTTTTTTATTATTTTTGCATTGTGTTGACCCTTAAGAGTCATTAGGCTTTAAGGTTTTGTATATTTATTCCTTAATATTGTTCTTATTACTTTAAAATGGCTGGTATTTGTAAAAAAAAATCCAAACACCATTCGAAATTTGAATTTTTCCTCACAGTAGCGGTAAATTGGTTTGAAATGTCTCTAATTTAGTTAATTTATTCCATTCCATAGTAAAGTGCTTGATAAAATTTTTAAAGAAAAGAATCGGATCAAAAACAAGGCAAGATTAGGTCAACCGGCAAAGTTGAAAAAGCATTTTCGGAGATTTACAGTTAAAAAATTTATGAAAAATACACATTTGAGTGCTGTAACAGTTTCTGTGGAATTTTATGAATAAACTTACATTTAATTTTCACCTAAAATTACTCGCCAAGTTCTCTGATTAACTGGATTAAATGGAAACTCTTCCCGCAGAAATTTCTTGTTCTTGCGAAAAACAGAAAGCTTACGCTTTTTGTCGCAAAATAAATGATAAATAAGCTCCAAGCGTTTTGGAATAACGTCTTACTTACAGATGAAATTAAATTCAACATTTTTGGTTAAATTGTTGTATAATTGTCAATAGAAGAAAAAATGGGGAACTTGATCTTAAGAACTTAGTTGGATCAGTTAATCAGGACGGTGAAGGGGTTCTTGTGGAAGGGTGCATATCAGCATCAGGACTTGGTAGTTTGGAATTTTTTGATGAAATAATAAATCATTCTGTTCATTTAAATATTTTAAAAACCAATTTTAAACTCTTAGCTAAAAGTTTGGTTATTGGAAACAACTTTGTTTTTTATCAAGATGACGATAAAAAGCACACAGCTTTCAACGTTTGCGTCTAGTGCCTCAAAACATTGATGTTGTTTTGAAACATTGATGTTCTAGAAAATAGAACTTTTTAATGCATATTTCTGCATAATAAACTGTAAAAAATATTTTATTGCTAGAATTTAAAGACGATTTTTGAACTGTCAAAGAAAAGCTAGTAATAATAATAACAATTAATTATTAACATTCCAAATTATTTAATGCAAAAGAGATAAATAACTTAGGCATTTGGAATACTATAAACTTCATCCTCAATACAAATTAATTGGAATAATTTCATAACATCTTTTGACTTTCCATCTGAATGAAATAAAAACTGAAAATAAGTTATTCAATAATTAATGCAAATCAATTATGGAGAAATTTGTAAAAGTTTTGAAAGCTGATAACATATACATACAAAAAGGTTGGAAAGAAAAATAAAGGTGAAGAAGTGAAAAGAAAATATAACACATAATAAATGATTGTTCTAGTATTATAAAGGGTGTTTTTTTAGAGGTATAGAACTTTAGGTTCAAATAAAACACCGTTAAACGATATAAATCGCCATGAATTTGGCTTTATTCAAAAGATGATTCCTTGCCATTTTTATTTAAATGTGATTTCTGGTATATGGCCACTTCGGATGGCTTGGAGAACGTCTAATCGGGAAGTCCAATTTTCTATCACTTTTTGCAGCAATGGGGGCCGTATGTGAGTGATATGTGGCGAATGTTCTTGTCCAAGGCGTCATCGTCTGTGGCTTATCGGTGTAGACCTGAGACTTCACACAGCCCCACAACAAATAGTCCAGAGTCACATGATCTCGCAGGCCATTCACGGGTCCATCAAGCGAAATTATTCGTTCACCGAAAGTTTCTTTCGATAAATCAATTGTGACACGCGCTGTGCGGCTTGTTGCATTCTCCTGTTGTCTATTCATGATGAAATGGCAAACCGAACTAAACACAAAACAAGTGACAAGTATCAAAATGGCCCACAGATCAAACAGTGTTCCCGACTTAAAGTTCTATACCTCTAAAAAAACCACCCTTTACTTATTTCCAGTGGAGTTACATCATAAAAAAATTGTACAAATTATATTTTAAACTGAAATCACGTTTTAAGATTATAAATATCGTTGCTCAACATAAGACATCTAATCTCAGAAACAACAGCAAGATATCCTAGTGTTTCTCTGAGGCGATGATATAGTGACTTGAAATGCATACTAAGTAGATTTCAAGTAAAATTATGTTTTTTTTTTTTAAATGACTTATTGAGGGCATAGGACAGTAATACAGGTTCACATTTATATCTTAGAAGAAAACTATAATAAAAACTCGTTTATATTTGGGGAAAACTTTATAAACACTCAATATTCTTAACAGTGCCCTGGAAAAAATAATTGTTAACTTTATTGCAGTTTAAGTCTACTTCTATAGACAATTAATGATTGAGAATTCTTTTGAATGAGATTGATCTCGCAATAACTAATTTATAATTAAGCTTTCGTCATAACTGTAAACATATTCACATTTTTTAAGGACATTTTTGGTTTGAATATAAAACATTAACATCAAAATAACATTGATGGTAAAAACTTTGATGTTTCGAAAACATCAACATTGATGTCACACCACTAGCAGAAATGAAATGTTTCCAATTTGTATATTTTATTTATGATGTTTTTCAAGATAAAACTACTGCATAATTTTGAACAGTAATAGCTTTTTTACTATTACAGTAAACTCCCGATTATCCGCGGAATAGGGTGGCATGGTAACCGCGGATAAGCGAAAACCGCGGATAATCAGAATAATAATTAAAAAACGATACTACTGTATACAATAGCTAAAAAATATGAATAACACTTACACATACATTTACATTTTTGTTAAAAACATAGCTACATTCCATTTGCTAACATTGAAAGTAAAAAATATACATATGTAAAATCTAAAAACGAACAATAACACGATCAAAAGTTTTAAAAGCATTTAATGACTGTTTAAAAAAAATAGTGAAAAGACCCGCGGATAATCCGAGCAGCGGATAACCCGACCGCCGATAATCGGGAGTTTACTGTATTAAGGTTTTGAAGTCTCAGTAACATGGGGAAAATATAATTTGCAAATTATTTGTATCATGTTATTCATAAAGAAAATTTTAAACTTTGGGGAGACATGTGTCTCCCTTGTTCCTTTAAGGATTTAAATGCACCTTTGTGTTTCTGTATATACATGTTTTTACTATTTCCAATAAATGTTCAAAAGAAAATAAATAAAGTTTTAAAAAAGTGCAGAAATAGCTTAAAAAGCAAATTTAAATAGAACTTAATAAAGTTTGAAGAAAGTATAGAGATGGATTGAAACGTACATTTAAATTTGAACTTGATTATGACTTGTATCGTTGGTAAAACATATAAGATCCATATGATTGATTAAATTGTAAGTAGTCTAATAATTTATTTACGTTGTTTCGTTAATTGTGCCTTTACGTTTTGTTTTAATTTTGAATTCTTTATTCTAGGCTGTTCTTTATTATTGGTGTGCAAATAATTTCTGCACTTTGGGAATAGTTTCAATTCTGAAGCTTGAGCCAGTTCGTAAATATTTGAACTTGCCAAAACAGGTTCCAGTAGATCCGCAGTTCATGCTTCCGAAAAAAGGATTTGTGAAAGGAGTAAAGGATGGTGAGTAGAGTACTTGTTCACTGATATTTTTTTAAGGGAAAAATTAAAATAAGCTGCATTAGAAATTCAATATACAGTCCACTCCCGCTAAAACGCAATCCAACTTATGCGAAATGGCTATAATGCGAGTTTTTTCACCAGTAAAGAATTTTAGACATAACGCAAATTCCTCGCCAGCCACTCGAAAATTTTCGGAAGGGAATCACGGTGGCCGTATCGGCTTTGTTATTGGCTACTAAAAATGTTTTTTCGTTAATGGACTTTCATCTCTTTAGCATCACTGAGAGCGGAAGTTCCCACATTGTACAAGTCTAATACATCGCCTATGGGGCATTCCAAGGTATTTTTGACATTTATGTAGAGTCCGTAACGTGACCTTTTTTGCCATAACTTTTTAATTTACTGTTTGATTAGCATGTTATTTTATTTTGATCTTTTCCTACCAACACACTAGCTCAAATTAAAATAATTTGCAAATCAAACGGTAAATTAAAAAGTTATGGCAAAAAAGGTCACGTTACGGACTCTACATAATGTCCAAAATACCGTGGAATGCCCCCTATACAAATAATTACTCCTCATTTTTCTTTTTTTTTTCATTCTAAATGTGAAAGTTGTTGAAATATAATGACACCTAAGAGCGCTGTTTCAACTTGTGAATATAGAGAGAGAGAAAGCGGAAGTAGTGTTTCTGACAGTTAAAGAAAAACTTTAGATCATGTGCTTGAACAAATGCGCCGAAGGTAGCACGACAATTAGGTATGAGTGAATCCTCCATATGGTGGGCAGTTAAAAGTCAAGAAAAAGGAAGTTCGTAAAAGTTCATCAAGTAGTATCTAAGCAAAATTTAAAAATTATGAAAATGGAAGCTGTTCTTGTATTGTGAATTTAAGAAACCGGGAAGAGGGGTGTTTCGTTGCCATAGATGGAAAGGTTATAAAAGAACTAAAGAAGCAACTGTATTGTGTATTTAAAAATATTTAGGATCATGCAGCATAAATCATCATATTCACTTTTTTAAGTTACAAACATCATTACTGGATCCACTGTACAGTAAAACTATAGTGCATTTGTTTTTCTTACTACATACTGTACGCACCGTACTCGTTTATTGTATATCTTTCTTGTCCATTGATTATTGATTTTGTGCATCGTAGCAACATTTTATGCTGAATAAAACGTTCTTTTTAAATTTAAAATACAAATAAAAATTCAGTTTTTTTATGTAAGAAACAGTACTGTATAGTTAAGAAATGGTTTTTAACAATTTGAGATGGTGTTTACAAGTGTCTAAAATAATTGGATATGTTTATAAAAGTTTTTACGCATACCCTTTTCCACAACGCGAAATTTCGATATACGCGAGGGGTCTTGGAACACATCTGTCACGTAAGTCGGGATTCGACTGTACTCTTATATTAATGCAACCAAGTTCCCAGTTTCTAGCTCTCTCTTCCCCTGAAATATTTTCTACTTATATGTACCACTTCTTGTACCATTTCCTCATTTGTTTTAACTTTAAAAACATATTCTAATGGTGTAACTCAGTGGTGCCCAACGCTCATCCACCCAAGGGCTGCACTTCATGTTAAATTAAAATAATTCTTGCTAGCCAGAACACACACAACATTTCAAAATATTTCTTTCTTTTCTAAATTTAAAGGAGAAAATATGAAAAAGGAATTAAAATTATTGACCAATAATTCTTGTTATCATTACTTTGATGCCAAATTTATTCAGTGCATTTTTCGGAAACCAATTACTGAATATTTGGCTCCAAATTTGTGACATTAACACTAATCGTGCTTTTCACTTCGCAACATTGGCTAAAGCACCGGGCCACACATATCAGTTGAGTGTTCCAGATGTGGACCGCTGGCTTTAGGTTGGGTACCACTAGCGTAATCAGGGCCAGATTAAGACATGGGCACATGGGGCACAGACCCAGGGTGCCAACATTTGAGGGGCACCAAATCTGTAGGTAAAGTTTTAATTAGACTCATTTCATATTGCACTGTAGCAAGCTGTAAATATTAAATCAAGAAAAAACATTCTCCTTAAAAATTTAATTTCTTTTGAAAACTCCAAAATTGCTCCAAGAGTAGTCTATGTTTAAACTATTCAATTTATCACATGATTTTGATATTTATGGCTTACTGCAACCTGCAAAGTTTGACGACATCTTCTATTATAATGTTTAACAATTATCATATATGTACTATATCATCTCTTTATTGTAATATTAATTTACGCTAGATTTGAAATTGTTTTAACACCTTCAATGCGCAGGTATCAAAATATTTTACTATATAGAGTAAGCTGAATTGGTTAAAATAAATTGAGTCCAGTATCTTCAAAAACCATAGTCTGGCCTTGAGTGTAACTGATAAAAAGTGAAACTTAACAGCTAGCTTGTAGTAAATTAACTAGCTGTTACCTGCACGGCTGTAATCGTGCTATATGTTAAAAAAAAATAAATAAATAAAGCTTTTTAAGCTTATATAAATTTCAATTCCCACTCCAAAATAGAAAAAACAAGTTTGTTTTGTCAATTGAAATGTGCACACATGATTTTACATAAGCTCCAAGTGTATTGCATAAAGTAATTAAAAAAAAGAAAATCCTGCTTGGATGATATCAACAGTCCTCCAAAGCTGCCTCTTTCAAAGAAAAAGCATCTTTTTTAAATAACGCTTAACGTCATCCAAAACCACCATAGCCAAGCATTTAAAGTTAAGTAATAAGATAATTTGCAACTATCCAACCCAAAAGAAATTCCCAATAAAAAGGCAAGTCTTTTTTAAAAATCACTAAATGTAGCTTTAATATCTAAAAATATTCATAAATTTAAAAAAAAAATCGATAAAAATAAAAACTATATTTATGCATTCAAAAAAAGCAGATGATAATACTTTAATCGAATGAATGCATTTTATTGGTCAGGCAGTGAAGAATCAGAATCAAGTGAAATTCCTCCTGCCCAAAGAATAAAGAATTTATCTGAAATACTTAGTACAGTTGGAACAAAACAGGGTGTCTATCTACCTGGAAAACCTGGAAATGTTAGGGAAATTTTTCGTACTGGAAATGTCAGGAAAAAGTCAAGGCAATTTACTTTTGTGTGCAGAAAAACCTGGAATTTTTTAAAAATTATAACCAGTTTCAAAAGATTTGTTTTCCTTTTTTACAGTTTAGTAAAACAAATTTAGTCAGAAATTCATACAACTTGAAATTACTTGAAAGAATGTTTCTTTCCTTAAACCAATTCTTCAACCCCTCCTTTTGTTCTTTAGTTTTTCAGATTCCATTTTCCATTCCCCCCCCCCCCTCCCCACCAAAAGAAAAAAGAAATATTTTCATTAAAATGAATACATTTTCCAGTTAAATATTGATCAGCTGAAAACCACACACATATTCCTACCAAAAAAGAATAGATCTCACACCCTAAGATAGCATTTTTTAAATTTCATAGTCGAAAAATTCCCAGAAGAAAGCTGCCGGCATCTTTAACAACAGTAGAAACGAACTTCATTTTTGAAAAAAAATCGGGAGGGAACCAAATCCACCTTTTCCTCTAAAACTAGCCCCCCCCCCCCCCCCAAAACAAAAGCGAGAAATTGCGATTTTTACTTTAGTTTAGAAAACACTTCTGGGACACCCCAAATTTCTTTTCCTTGCCACCAAAAATCTACAACTGCAGTTAAACTTACATTTCAAAAAATTTTCGCTGTAAATCTCCCCCACCTTCAGCCATTCACTGACACAACTGAAAATTGAGTTTTAAAGAATGTTTAACTTATGACATCTTTTTCTTCTAAGCAATAAATTTTACTTAAAGAATTTTTCGATATTAACCTTTTCTTAAATTTTATAAACTCACCATATTTCTATTGTTATTTTTAAATTCAAACTTCGTGTAAAAACTTGAAGATGGGTGAGGTGGTGGTATTTTGAAAAAATCAATGATCTGGCAGCAGGGCCGGATTTGGAAGTGTGGAGGCCCCTAATCAGGGTTCGAAAAGATCATCATATTTTCGAAAATATCCGATACTTTGATACATATCTGAATATTTTGATATATATGTATATATCCGATATTTTCGATCAGCACTTTAATAGAAAATATACATCATGAAATTACTGCTATTTATTTTTTTATATTATTATTATAATTATTTATAGGGGAGAAAAAAGGTAAAATTTGCTGACCTATGAAAGTTAGGATAGTTTGTAAAAATTTCATTGTGGAGGGCCCCCCTTTGTTGTGGAGGCCCCGAGGCAGCAGCCCCACTTGCCCTCCCCTAAATCCGGCCCTGTCTGGCAGTTGAGAGATCACCAGTGGACAAACATCCCAAGCAAGTTCATTTAAAAATTTCAAATGGCCCCGCCCAAAATGATCGGCTAGATCTGCCACTGCAGAATATGTTGTTGAAATTTTTAGGGAGAGGGGGATCATTCTTTGGGAGAATGGACCTCCGTTCCAAAAATATTGTACTGGTACTGTATACTATAAAATGTTAGTGCATGCCTGTACAATAACATATATTTTCCATTACAGCTATTGAAGATCAGAGAGTTTTAGCTGCTGTCGAAGACAGGAGGAAGACTGATGAAATAAGATTCCAAAAATCTGGTACTGGACCAGTGCCTAGGACTTATGCTTATGATCCAACAAAACCTAGACCAGCTAATGCTGCTGCCGCAGCGAGTCGAAATATATCTAGTAGAAGTCACAAAACATAAAATATGTCACATTGTAAATAAAATAGTTTTAATTCTGTTTTGTGTGGTTGCATAGGTTATTTTGTTTACTAAAATCAGAATTGCCTCATTTGTTTACTTCAATTTGTTTCCATTTTCGTGTACTTGAAGTAAATCCTGGTGTTTCTTAGCTTTTTATCCAGGTGCGTGTTTCATTACTTTAAAAGAGGGACCCCATGCAGGTAGTCCATAGGCAGTGGGCATTCCTTAATAAAATTCATATGAGCCTGAATCCCTGAGGAAGAGGTTCTAGACTATAACTTGCACCATTGAATTTTTTATTGGGATGTTTAAAGGATTCTTTTGATCCTTTTTTGGAAGAACAGGGAGGAGTGGGGGGGGGGGGGGTTCTGCAGTACCTGAGAAGGGTGCCATTGCTCTAGAACCACTGTCAGGGTTCCCACAGGCCCTCAAAAGTCTCTATAAAGGCCCTATTTTCAAGTATTGTTTGTAGGGTCCCCTCTAAAAGCCATATTTTGTAGTCAAAAGCACTAAAAATTAATGAAAGGCCCTATTTTTTAGGATTTGTGTCATTCTGTGTCAAATCAACGAAACAAAAAAAAAAATCCTAACTTGATTTCTTAGATTTTCGTGACACTTTCAGAAATTTTACTATTTGATGTCTTAAATTTATTTATACTTTTTAAAAATCTATCATTCATAAGTGATGTATAATTAATTTTTTCAATTTGTTTATCAGCTTTTTTTTTACTTGCCAGCAGTGTTTTGAAGTGTTTAATTCAAGTTCTATGAGAGCAACAGAGTTGTATACTAACTCATATCGGATAACCGAATTTGTGGATAATCCACAAAGTAAGTAGAAGACAATATTCGTCTATGCAATAGCTTTAGATAGATCAATAACATAATTACATCCTAACTAAAATGATAACATTTTATAAAAAACATGTAAAAGCTAAAAAAGTATCGCTCCTCATAGCAAATGGATTTTACACATTTGAGCAAATGGTGCAAACAGCTTAATTTGAATTATATCAAGCTAGATTACACCAAGAATGCATAGGGGAAAGGAGGGAAATTTTTTTTGAACAAGATCAATTATGCGTGTAAGTCATATACAGTGCTGGCCAAATTATTAGACTAAAGAGTTTTTTTTTGTTTTTGGACACTATTTGTACTAAAATACTATTTATTTTACTGTTAAAGTACTGTACATAATGTACACTGATTATTACGTTATTTTAGCATAATTTATTGTTTGTAGGTGGCAGCACTGTCTGCTTTGTTTATGTTCTTTGTTTATCTACTTACCAGGAACATAACCTCAATCAGCTTAAACAGTTCACTCGTTCTTTTTATTAGTGTGGTCTGTTATATTTAAAGTTAGCTTTAGGTAATTAGTGAGTATGTGTATGTGAGTATATATAATAGTGAGTACGAACTATTTTTTACCTCCTTTTTTAAAAAGTTAAGAAATGGTGTAAACCTTGTGAAAAGTATGCCAAAAAGACTTAAAATGTTCATCAAGAACAAGGGAATGCATACTAAATATTAGATACAGTGAAACCTGTGTAAGTTGACCACTTGCGGTGCAGTACTTTGGTGGTCAACTTAGACAGGTGGTCAACTTATAAAGGGGGTAATGATTTTTTTTTTTTTTTTTTGTCATTTCTTGCACCATGTATTCATTTTTTGACTAATTGACACTTATTCTTTCTGTTCAACTCACTTTCATTGTTTAGCATTACTTTGAAACAATAATTTAAAATGTTATTTAAATATTTTTAGAGATTATTTTCCCAGAATGACATATAATGTGTCATGCAAATTTAAAATTTCAGTGAATTGATCTAAAAAAAAGTCTTATTGTTTATGAAAAGTTACTCATTTGATATTAATAGTTCCTAAAAATTCATAGCTAATTAAAAATTACAAATTTTTTGCTTTATTTTTTTCTCATATACATTTATAACCCCATGATGATCTACTCAAACTCAAAAGGAGGTTTAGTTATGCTGCTGTTTCATTTAGTTGGTAAAATGCTGGTCTGACATCAAAAATATTCTTGGAAAGCTATAAAAAAAATAAAATAATAAAAAAATAATTTGCTAAATAAAATTTTAAAAAATAAACCAAGTGGTCAACTTACAAAGGGTTTTTTACAATACTCCAAACTAAATTTGTTGTTCATTAGTGGTCAAGATAGACAGGTGGTCAAGATAGAGAGGTGGTCAAGTTACAAAGGTTTTCCTTCATTATATAAGATAGGACTAATTCCGTTCCAGACAAAAGCGGTCAACATAGACAGGTGGTCAACTTTACAGGTTTTACTGTACTTATTTCACTGTTCGTTAATGTGTCTATAGTTATGTAATCAATAAAGAATTTGCTTTTAAAATAGTCTTAGTCTTATAATTTGGCCAGCACTGTAGATCTAAAAGTCAATAAATAGTGCAGATTTTAAGCAGTAACCATTAAGTAGTGTAAATCTATAAATCAATTTTCAAGCAGTTTTTTTTTTTCAGGGACCTTGAAAGGTTTGATGCCATTGGAAGGGGAAGAAAAAAAATAGGGATGACTAGACACAGGTTTTTTACTAAATTGAAATGTGTACATTTATCTATATATTCAGTTAACCATTGGCAAAAAAAACGTTTTGTTGAATGCGTGAAAGCTGGTGGGTAATCCACCCTGTGGATAATCGGGAGTTGAGTGCAGGGCCCGACTAAGACTTTTGAGAATACAGGGCACGAACTTCATTTGCCCTCCCCCCCTCTTCCCTAGCTTTTACTATAGTTGTAAAATATTTTGATTCTTAAGTAGTGATGTGTCAGATTGTTAAAAAAGCAGATCCGCGGATACGGATCACTAGTATCAAGATCCACGGATATGGATCTCAAAAATTTGTTGCCCAATTCAACTATCCAAGTTTAAAATTTATTACGGAAGGTATTTCCGTCATAATAATAACACTGTTTCTTCAAAAAATGTCATCTATGGCAAAAATATAATAAAGAATATGATTTACTCTTTAAAGAAATCTTCGTTAAAATTGAGGGAGAGTTGGAAGGAACGGGATATTAATGTTTAAACAGAATGTGTAAGATTATTTCTAGCTTGCTCGGTAGATGTAGGATACAGGAGCAAGAAGGTAAAGCTGCTACTGGATAGGCTTGCAATAATTTTTCGCATTTTATTTTAGCATAAATGCAGCGCTGACCCATTCCACCCAGATAACTCCGACCGACGGAATAACAGAGCCGGGAACACTTTTACGAACAGTACATAGAGAATTTTGTCTCACTTTTTTGAAGGATTCGGAGAAAAACCGAAATGAAGAAATAACAGAAGCCTCAAATCAATAACAAAAACTAATATTGAACTAAAAATTAAAAAAGAAAAAAAAACATGTCTCAGAGGGCCATTGGCGTCTGAAATGATTCCTTATAATTTAAATAGGGAATAAAACCTAATTTAAATGGAATTTAAGAGTCTTTTATTCAAATATTTAAGAATTTTTAGAATAGAAAAGATCCGTTGAAGATTCGTCAAAAAAGTAACGGATACAGATCTTTATTTTTCCTTGAATTATCCGCGGGTACGGATATCCAGAACATCACTATTCTTAAGTATTTACTGCATCCATGCTGAATGTGATAATGTCTAACATAGCATTGAATTGCAAAAATATTATAATATGTGATGTTGGCAAACTTTTGATTGGCAGCAATAGGACATAAATTTCAAAGATATCTCGTGTATAGCATTTAAAATCAGGGTTCGTACTCAATTTCAGAAATAAAATGAAGGAGTTTTGGAGGAGTTTTCCAGGCGTAAAAGGAGATTCTGAAGGAGTACTTTTGGGCTATCCTTGAATGGAACAGTCCAATCGAATAACACTTTTTTTAAACACATTCGACCCCCTTCCTCCTTCGTCACACTTTACTTTTCCCCTCCTCTTGTCACATGTCATATTTTTCATGAACATATTGTTATAACTGTGATGTCACTTTTTGTCACCCTCTCTCTCCCCCTTGTCATAATTTCATGAGTCCGTCTCCTCCTTAAGACATGACATCACATGTGGGTGACCCTTTTTACTACATCATAACTATGATTTACTAAACTAAACAATTTTTTTTAACACAACCACTTAATATGGTAGATCGATCTGCTTATGTATTTTTTAAATATTTAAATAATAATTAGACAACCTGACGTTTGCTACTATGGTGGAGGGAATAACAATCATCATAAAACTTTAAAAAGTCCAAGCATCATTTAAGCATGGTTAACTTCACATATGAAATGTCTTAGTCATCTAGTAATATTTTCACCTTCAACTTTTATGACTCAACTATAATCAATTTGTTAATCATATCTTTATGAAAAAATAAATACTACATTAAAATCACCCTTGCGATGAAGTTAGTTGTCGATCGAAGTATTTTAAGTTACTCTCATAGAGGAAGATTATGTAGTCTTGAACTAAAAGAGAAGGAGTTTTGAAGGAGATAAAACCAAAAAGAAGGAGTTTGAAGGGCCCTTCAAAAAAATTTCCTAAATGAAGGAGTTTTGAAGGAGCGTGCAAACCCTGTAAAATGCAGTAAAATGTAATATTAAGCTTGGAATGACTTTGAAATTTCTGAACGAGCTTGTAATTTTAAGTAGATTTCATTTGTTCCCTAGACTTAATATTTGCTTTTGCTGTGGTGCGAATTGAATTTGTTCCATTAAAAAAAAAAACTTTAGCTACAAATTTGGTGCCCCCAAATGTTAATGCCCTGCTCCTGTGCCCCATGTTCCCATTCCTTAATTTGGCCCTGGTTTAGTGAATAGTTTATTTTCAAAAAAAAAAAAAAAAAAACTTTTTCATAAAATTATAAATTTAAAATGTCCCTTAAATTTTTTGAAAAAAATCTTAAATGTATTTTAATGAATACATGCAACATGTTTCAGAGTGGGACGATGATTGCCTCAGCAGTAATGGCAAATAATGTGGGAATTTTTTTGCAATTTTTGCAAAATTTTACATTCAAATTTTATTGCTCATGTTTTATGAAAACAACAGAGTTTTATAATTGCTTCTTTTAAAGAGAATTATATTAACTTTAGTTTGTAACTTGAATAATTTTTGAGAAAAAATGTTTTCTACAAAATGTAAAAATTCAAAAATTTTTATGATGGTGTCCTTTAATTTTTTTAAAAAACACTGTTTGATTTTTAATGCATATTTATAAAAATGTCCAAAATTTTCAGCAGAGCCATGAAAGGGTTCAGCAATTACTAAAACGTTTTAGCGAAAATCGGAGTAATGTGTCCTACATTATTTGCTGTCCTTTCATGGTCGTCCCACTCTGAAATTCTCTGTATTCATTAAAATATAATAAAAATCATGTGTTTTTTTCCAACAATTTTAAAAGACTGTCTTTAAAATTTTTGAATTTCACATTTTATGAAAAAAATAAATAAATTCTCAACAATTATTCAACGTACATAAACATATTAAATTAATGCGCATGTAGTTTTCTTTAAAAAGAGCTTTCGTACAACTCTAGTGCTCCCCTAGAACTTTAGCTATAACATTTTGCAGTAGAGTAAAAAAAAAAAAGTGCTTTAAAATGAATTTCAAAATTATTCATCAATTATGAATGATATATGTATTAAGGGTGTCCCAAAATTAACGCAAGATTTGATTTTGTTGCCATTTGTGCAAAATGGTGTTGGCATCTCTGAAAAAAAAAAAACAATTGATAGCTGAGAGGTTAGGGTAATCAAAAATGGAGCGTTATATACGACACAATAACGCGCTTTCATTATTGAACAATTGTTTCAAAAATAATGAAAGTTGAGGCTGGTCAAGCAGTTACTGTTATTGGCGCTCGGTATCGCAACACGGTAATGCACGGGTGGTTGTGGGCTTGTCGACATAGACCTTTGAATTCAAATAACCCCATGAGAAGAAATTTAATAATGTTAAATCACACGATCTAGGGTGCCAATTCTGATGACCGAAATGAGAGTACGCGACCAGGAAATGCCTTATGCAGTCATTGAAATGTTTCACTCTCTCTAGCTGTATGGTACAATAACACCCCATTTTTACTAACCCTAAACTCTCAACTGTCACTATTCACGAGTCACAACTGACTTCAACTGCATTTATGTCGAGGACTGCATACTAAGTGCCTTGCCTCCATTGTTTTTTATATACCGATAGATGGCAGCACCATCACCGGATCGAGCAGTTAATGAGAATTTAGAACTAGTGCAAGAGCTAATAGCTACCTGTTACTAGCACCCCCAGAGGTATCGTTTCACTTGGAGGACATTGAGACCACGAGCATATTTAACGTCGCCCAGTCCCCTTTAATGACGACGGTGGGTCTTCGACCAGCAAGGATCGAACCCGAGGCCCTCCGGCCCCGAGTCCAATGCCTTACCGATCAGGCTACCACGGCCTCATTCTCTCAACTGTCAAATTGTTCTTTTTTCATGGCTGCCAACAATTTATGGAAAAAATGGTGGCAAATTCAAATCTTGCGTTAATTTTGGGACACCCTTTATATAAATTTAAGACGTCAAAGAAAATTGGTGTGCCACATTAGCTTGCATTTGCCTTATTTATTTTAAAATTGTGCCATAAAAGGGCCATATAAAGGCACTATTTTTTAATTTGCTGGAAGAGTGAAAACCCCGACTGTGTATTATTTTTCTGACTTCTCTGTTTGCAGTGGTTTAACAAACTGAAACTCAGAAATTAAAACTAATTAAAAACCAAAGTAAATACAAAACTCACCCACATGGAGTTTAAAGAATAATGAAAAGTAAGTCTTGAGTGGTAATATGAAAGAGTAAATATATACACTCTTAAAGTAAATTAGTTCTTCAAAAAAAAAAATTGGCAATTGAATTTTTACGTCATTTTTTTGAATTGACCTTCTTCCAAAAAAATCAAGAAACGGACTCAAAATGCGGGACCAAATGACCACAGAAGATTCTCTCCTACAAAATCAAAGTTCCATTTCAATTTTTACGAAATAATAACATGAAAAACGCATAAAACAAGCACTTATTAAGTCAGTTCTTTCTTTAAGCACGTGAGTAGATCATCATTATCATTTTTCATTCGACCTTTAGATTGAACTTAGAAAAGTGGAAGGGCAAAGTCGCTTTACTTTTGAAAGTGAGAGGGCAATTGCCCTTATTGCCCCCTCGTACGAGCTGCCTATGCCTATTTGTGATACTCAGTATTTTTAAAAGGGATAAATAACCTCAGAATGTATCAGGGGCGGATTTACAGTCTATTCAAGGGGGTGGCGGTTGAAAACCGTAAAAGCCATTCCTCTCCCTAAACCCGTCATGTACTGGGGCAGGGAATCAATTGCCTCTCCCCTTATCCTGACTTTTAAATACTAATCGCCCCCATTGCTCCTCACAAACTTATCACCCCCTTGAAGTGTCTAACCCCCCCCCCACACTTTGGGGAAACCACTGTCCTAAATCATAGCTATGTATTATCATGTACCAGTATAGTGTAGTCCGTGGAAAAAAAAAAGGTTGGAAGACACATATAGAGATATAAAAATTATTATTTAAGTTCAGAAAAGGAGACTAGCTTAGGTTCAAATCAAAAAGTGGGTAACGCTGTCTATCCTCTACAACACTAACTGTCTAAACTTAATTTAAAGCAAATTTGTTGAATGTACTTGATTTTAATTAGTAGTGATTGCTAGTAATTCCTTTATTTTCATATTATTAGTTTTAGAAAATGACGGTCACGGAGGGGGCGGTCGCCCCCACCGCCCCCTAGTAAATCCGCCACTGGAATGTATGCATGAGTTATATGATTGAAATATTTTCGTAGTTAGGAAAAGAAATACTGATGCATTTTTTACCTACAATAGTGTTAATGATTCACTAAAATTTACAAAGTTTTTTAAACTTAAAATTGTGCTTTCAACTGTCCCGCCATAGATACTGGGAGAGCGGCTATAGTATTAATACATGAATTACCATCTTAAATATACCATTTCTCTACCATGTTTTTCTGTCGCTGCACGAGATTCAATTTATTCCTTTATCAAACTAAATGATTTACCCCATCATTTTGAAGCTTATATCTGCTAATGACGAGAAAAAAAAAAAAAAAAAAAAAAAAAAACGGTCTAAAAATTGCATTTTATTTTCGTCGAAAAACCGTTTTTTTTCCTTCTTTTTTTTTTAATCACTCCTACACCTACAATATATTAATTATTCCTTTATCAAACTAAATGATTTACCCCATCATTTTGAAGCTTATCATATCTGCTAATGACGAGGAAAAAAAAAAAAAAAGTCTAAAAATTGCATTTTTATTTTCGTCGAAAAACCGTTTTTCCCCCCCTTTCTGTTTTTTTTTTTAATCACTCCTACACCTACAATAGTGTTAATGATTCACTAAAATTTACAAAGAAAAGTTTTTTAAACTTAAAATTGTGCTTTCAACTGTACCGCCATAGATACTGGGAGAGTGGCTATAGTATTAATACATGAATTACCATTTTAAATATACCACTTCTCTACCATGTTTTTCTGTCGCTACACGAGATTTAATTTATTCCTTTATCAAACTAAATGATTTACCCCATCATTTTGAAGCTTATCATATCTGCTAATGACGAGAAAAAAAAAAGGTCTAAAAATTGCTTTTTTATTTTCGTCGAAAAACCGTTCCCCCCCCCCCCCCTTCTGTTTTTTTTTTTTTTTTTTAAATCACTCATTACTTTAATGAATAGCAAACGAGAGCGAAGACACATTGACTCGGTTGGATAAAGCAGCGTGCTAATGAGAGAAAGAGTATTCAAATCTGAGCTGGAAAATATTGTTTTAATGGGTTTTTTTTCTTCAGCAGTATTTTCCATTAATATTCAAAATTATATTCATAGCAGAATTTTAAGCTGTATATCAGTTGCTGTTAAAATCAGGAAACAAAACGTTGATTTTAACAGGATAAATCGCAGTTTAACTTTGTAGAAGCGTAAATTTCAATTTATTTTGCAGCTCTATACGCATTGCTTTAGTCTATAGCATTTCCAGGGTGCATTGGAATCAGAAAATCCTCCCTTTGAGCGCTAATGCTTTGCACGGGTCAACTAGTCATCTAAAATTGGGTTTCTGGAATCTCAATATCGGAAAATTGCTGAAGACGGGTCCCGAACCTCTCTTCCCAATAACATTACCAAAGATCGTCTAAAACTGCGTTTTAACAATTAACTTCAAAAATTTTATGAATGGACGTCCCTCTTCCCTCCCCCTCCTCCCTCGCAAATATAATTTAAAATAGTCTTAAATTTCATTTAAGGCCTTAAATTTCGAATGAGGTAAAGTTCCCGAAAACTCACCCTTGCCCTAAGCATCATTAAAAGTCGAACAAATTTGTTTTCGGAGCTCCAATTTTGAAAACTTTTCGGTCCTCATAACAATATCAAAGATGGCCCACAATTTCATTTTTTAGATTGTTCATTTTCGAACAAATTCCGGGTGGGTAGCATCTCCGTATATCGTCTAAAATTGCGTTTTTAGTACAACAATTTTGAAAAAATTTTGAGGAAGAACCCCAAAACCCCAACTTCTTTAACGTAATTAGAGAAAAGTATAAAATTGTGTTCTTCAAGTTTCAATTTCGAAAAAGGGCTCGGAAAAACGCCCCCAGGCCGCTTTTCCAACCTAGCATTAGCAAATATCGTCTATAATGCATTTTTAGAACCATATAAATTAGAAAAAAATGGACACTCTTTTTGATTTTTGTGCGAATTTCTTTATAATTCTGGGACAAAGGGTTAAGTGTCCAGCAAGTTGGAATGAGGGGGAGGGGCATGTGCCCCCCCCCCCTTGACGCTACGCCTATGCAGGACAAACTTTGCAGCCATTTTAACTCGGGTAAAGTTTATGATGGGCATCACTCCCTCACTGATATAAAAAAAATGGGCCAAAAATAAATATGATTGATCATGGCCAATAATTTTCCTGATACGGATGAGCTCAGATTCACTCATAAAAACGTAAACAATGTGTTTTTAACGAAGTTGATAAAAAAAAATTGTCTTAATTCTTATTTAGCCTAATGCGAGAAAATCACCCATATAAAAAAAATTTCTTGGTGCTGCCATCTAGTGTGGATCATATAAAAAATCTACCGAGGGGAAGGGATTTATTTTAGTGGCAGTTTTTTCTTCTTCTTCTTTTTACACTCAAAATCAGGGGCGTAGCTAAGGGGGGGGTTTTGGGGACAAATATATATATATATATATATATATATATATATATATATATATATATATATATATATATATATATATATTTATATATATATATATATATATATATATATATATATATATATATATATATATATATATATATATATATATATATATATATATATATATATATATATAAAAGAAGTAACCCCCCCCGAAAGTCGGGTCTAGCTACGCCACTGCTCAAAATTATCAGTGGCATGAGAAATAGTGTAACCTCACTCCATGATTTTAACAGGAGTGAGAAGAAAAGGGTTAAAGCAAAGTTGTCAAAAATATTGCGAATACACACAGGCCCGGTTCTACAAATTTTGCCTCCCCCCCCCCATGCAAAAAAAAAAAAACAGTGCCCCTTACCACCCACTGGATTGGCTTCGAATACTGTGAGCCCCCACACTGCACGTAGATCCGGGCATGTACACACATGTTTTGTTTGGTCTTTAAAGGGGCCCTCTTAACAGACGAAGTGACGACGCTGAGCAGTGATAGTAAAGCGTCATATTGAACACCACTTGATGAATGTCATTGAATTGTGTTAAGAATTTATTTATTTATTTTCTTTCTTTTTTTTCTTTTACTCACCAATTGGAAGGAAATCCTAACTATTATACGACCAAGGCTTAAAAGGAGTAAAAAAAAGCTTAAAAATTAGAAAATATATAGATATAACCTGTACTAAGAGCTCACAATTAGTATTCATAGCCGTTTCAAGTTATTTTTACTTCAATTACCTACAAACTAAATATACTTGTACATACCAATGCCATGCAATTGATGCATGAAATATGCAATACCGTAAAAGTAAATTGTATATTGAAGTTTATCATGTTTGGTGCTGCCATCTACTGTAGAATTTGTTTAATGTGGTATCTTCTCAGAAAGAAGAAACAGTTATATATTGCAACCAGGGCCGGATTTAAGCATGGGCCACATGGGCCCGGGCCCAGGGCGGCAAATTCTGGAGGGCGGCAAATTCTAGAGAGTGGCAATGTGTTTAAATTAAAAATTTTATCAAAAAAAAAAAAAAAAAAGAGAACCGTTTGCAATTCCCATCTTTGAAAAGTATATACGATATTTTTCATGGAAATAAAAGGCGGCGCTTGCTAGGAGACTAGAAATAGAAAAGAACCAACCAAACAATGCAAAAGCACTATTTTCAGCTATTTTCCTCTTTTTTCCTTATCAGGACCCACCGGGCGACAAGAAAAACATCCCCCCGCGGCTAAAGGGGTTGACCGTCTCCCTCATTCCATGCTCAGGTCCTGGGAATATGAATACACCATTGTAACATCAGTCACATGGTTCTAATTAGCTTAAAGGTGTCTGTCTGGGAGGTATTTTTTAGCGGGAACTTGAGGGCGTTTGATAAGGAGAGGAAATGGACGAACGGCGGCTGCGCTTTTGCTGATTGTTTTTTACTGGTCGTAACGGTGGTAACCGTAACTCGCCAAACGCCGGACCGAGAAGGTTCGCTTCAAGAAGGTTCCTCAAAATGCGGGCCTAAATATTCGCCGTTTTTCTGGGGGGTGAGGAATTTGTATATCCATACATTTCGCACAGGAAACTGAGAGGTCTGGTGTCCAGATGTCGGTCCGTTTCCGAAGGCAAATTTATACCTGAGGCTAAACGATGGAATGTGACGTATGGGCTTCAGGTAGTGCTATGGTACTACTACAGTGCACAAGTTTCGTTTATTCCGTAAGCTAGTATTATTTTGCTCTCCCTCACAACAGTATTGTTTTAAATTGCAGTGAATGTTTATGCTGAAAATTATTACTTTTGTTTTCGTGTGATACCGAAAGCTGTGACACTTGGATACTTAAATCAGTGCAAATATTTCAATAAAAATACCTTGGTGCATTTAGTGGCCGAATTCAGATACTATATCGGCTATTTGTGCTTAAATCTGAAAAGATGGACGGACGCAAAAGGCTCAGTGGCGCAGGATATAAGAAAAAAGCAGACGAAAAGAGGAAAAAGCTAAGTGAAGTTGTAAATAAAACCATAAAAATAGATAATTTTTTTAAAACTAATCCACGTTCAGAGGAACCTTCTTCCGAATTGAACTCAAATTCAATTATAGAACACGGAGAAAACGTAGAGGTAGAAGAAGAAAGACATAAAGTAATTACTGAAGAGAAAGAAGCTGCATATGATGTTGCGGGGAAGGATAATGATCGTTTTCAACCTGATCCCACGAAGTCTAGTACCTCCAGTGGAACGGACAAGCCCAGTAATAATCCAATATTCTGGACCGTCAGTGATGATACCAGAGACTTCTTCGTGAAAAATGGGTTTGATCAAAATAAGGATGAAAATTTTGAACAATCAAAAAGATCGTACCCTGAAAAAAATAGGTTTTTGAAAAAATCACTCTTTAATCGAGAACTTGCGAATGGAGAAATAGTAAATAGAGATTACTTGATCTATTCGCCCAGCCAAGGATCTATATTTTGTGGCCCATGTAAACTATTTTGCACCACTTCAACTCAATTTACTGACGGTGGTTTTAATGACTGGAAGCATTTTTTTCAAAGGCTTAAAGAGCATGAGAACTCTCAGACACATCTTGACAGTGTCCTAACCTTTAAGCAAAGAACTGCTGAAATAGGTTCCATTGACAGGCAGTTAAAAACGCAAATTGAAGAGGAAGTGAAGTATTGGAGGGAAGTACTTCATAGAGTTGTCGTCGTTATTAAAAAACTGGCATCGCGAGGACTAGCTTTCAGAGCTTTCATTTAATAAACTTAAATGGTTGATTTTTAAACGAGGCGGGGCTTAAAACAATACCTAAAGCTCCATTAAAATGAAAAATGATCCATCAAAAAGTTAAACTATTTAACCCTTAAATGGTGCTTAATAGAGCACATGCATTATTTTTCTACGTTGACCTAAGTAGGAATTGCCTTAAAAAAGCTTTTTTATATATTACTTGTTTTTACTATAGTGTTATGCTCATTTCTCTAAGAAAATGGGTTTCCATACTCACAACATCTGTTTCCTGGGTCAAAGAAAGTAATTCCTTTTCTAACAATTTACAAAAGTTTAACTATTCAAAAAAAATGTGACAAGAAGTCAAATGTTCTGTCAACTACTAGCGGAGTTCAATAACTACATATTAACGACTGCAACTTTGACCTTTGATAAAGTGAACATTTAGTATTATAAAATAGGGGTCTCCATGGTTGTTTATATTGTTATATTCACTATGCAACGAACAGAAGAGAAAGTTATAAAAATCGAAACATTTTACCCTTGAATAAAATTACCGTTTTTTTTTTAATGAAGTAACAAGTGGGGGGGGGGGCGGCAAAAATGTTCGGGCCCATGGGAGTAAGATCTGTAAATCCGGCCCTGATTGCAACAATACTACAAAAACTACTACTATATGATTCCTAAATGTTTTTGCTCAGAGACAGAGGTTGCTGATTTTTTTTTTGAGAGGGGGGAGGAGAGGGTATTTTCTTTTCTCATTAAAAGTGCTATTTATCCGGCCTGTCATTTAGGGGGTCAAATGCCCTCTCCCTCCTCCCCGGCTTTGAAAATTTAATATTTTTCACTTGAATGGACTCAATTTTTTTTTTTTTTTGTTTTCCGATAAAATTTGCATTGACTGAGCACCCTTCTTTGCCCCCTTCCCCTTGCCAAATTCAAAATGACGGGGCTGCTATCTATGCAATTAATCAAGTTACGCGAGAAAATTCATCAATTCAAAAATATTACTATTTCTTTGCATCTCTATACAGGGTGTTCCGTTTTAATCTGCAAGACCTCTATTTTCGCAACTGTTAGTCTTAGATGTATACTTCCAGTTGCAAAAATTTTCAAAATCAGATGCGGAGTTAAGATATTTAAAGTTTAAAGTGAAAACAAAAATGAGTCAAAAAATATAAAATTTAATTTTTTATACGGACTTCAGGTCCCCTAACTTATGTTTAGGGAAATAATCTCCATTGAAAAATAATTGCAACACAAAAGTTTGACATTAGTACGACCAATATTCACCGAGATATGAATCGCAGCGTTTTGTGACTTACACCACTTTTCACTCGCCGTCAATAACACCTTTTGAGGGGAAATATAGCTGTTAACGAGTGTTTAAAATTATACGTGTGCATAGAGTGTGGTTTTTCAAATTGTTCGAGGTTTTGTAGTGTGTTTCTGTTTTTGCGTATCACAGCATAACATTTGCATTTATTTTTGAATAGCAATGAAAAATATGAATACCTTGTTTTTCTTAGACTACCTGTCATTCTTTGAAAGGGCGATAAGTTCCAATCTCATCTTCTGTATAGTCTTTTAAAACTTTGATCTATAATATCTCCTTGAGTTTTGGTCGCACAAATGTCAAGTTCTTTGTGTCAGTAATAGTTTTCAATAGAGATTATTTCTCTAAATATTAGTTAGGGGACCTGGGGTCCGTATAAAAAGTTAAATTCTGTATTTTTTGACTCATTTTTATTTTTGCTTCAAACTTTCAATGTCTTAACTCTGCATCTAATTTTAAACATTTTCGCCATTGGAAGTATACATCTAGAACTAACGGTTGCGAAAATAAAGGTCTTGCTGGTTAAAACGGAACACCTTGTATATTAAAAAAAAAAAGTAACATCAAAGAAATTGGGAAAATATATTTGTGGTGGGACTGCGTCTAGAAGATCTCATAGCACCTACTGCCTTGAAATTTCATACAAAATCACTTCAAGGCCCGGAGTGTTGCTCCTGAGGTTTTTATTTTAAATTTCGAATTATTTTTTTCGTAATTATTTTTTTAAGCTCAAATTTCATGTAAATTGCCTGTTAAAATTATGAAAGATTTCCCGCACCCCTTTACATTCTATAACGTTCGAAAGATATTTTTTTTCTGCATCAAATAAAGCTTGTTCCAATTTTCTCAATTAATGAGAAAAGCAGATATAAGGGTTTCTATTTTAACAAAAAGTCTTAGGCTCAACTCAGTTGAAGCTCAGAGTTAAAGAGCAATTTATTACAAGAGATCACGAATTTGAAAACGACTTTTCAAGCGCACAAAATTGTCGTTTTTCAGTGCTCAGGAGCACTTTAGCACCTATAGCTGTGCAGTTAGGTATTGTCCGTTTCCTCCGAGAAGGCACTTGACCAAGGGCGCCCATATGAGGGGCAAGTGGGGGCTCAAGCCCCCCTTAGAGTTTAGAACTTCCTTGCTTTTAGTACTTTTTTCTTTGCAAAAATATAAAAACATTTCGTCTTCAGCCGTTAATGAATAAGTTAGAAAAGTGGTGGCCTGATCGGTAAGGCCGGAGGGTCTCGGGTTCGGTCCTCGCTGGTCGAAGATCCACCGTCGTCATTAATGGTGACTGGGCGACGTTAAATATGCTCGTGGTCACAATGGCCTCCAAGTGAAACGATACCTCTGGGGGTGCCAGACCAGAAAGTTATTCGGCCTGGTTCTAAATTCTCGAACTGTCCATAGATGGCACCACCATCTATTGCGTTGGCTTCTGAAGGCAAGGCGCCTGGCACGCAGTCCTTCATAGTTTGAGGGCCAGAGGTCCCTTTGATAGTTATAAAAAATGTCAAATTTTAATAACTCTAATCTGCACTGAAATCAGTTTCCATGGTGAAAATATCCTGCTGAACCATGGGGAATATATCTGAGCCCCCCCCCCTTTACGATTTTGCATATAGGGGCCCTTGCACTTGACTCCTCCCTCGTCACGTGGTATCCGATGATTCTATTTCGCTGTTTTCGGCAGAAGGTATATTCGATCATAGCATTTTGTTGTAAAAGTAGAAGTTTTTAAAATGTTAGAATAACTAAAATGGCAACAGACAAGTGAAGCAAGTAATGTAAAGGATACTAAGACTTTTTTGGACATTAAAATGCACGCCGAAGTTAAGGCTATCTGGTTTTGTCTCCTTTAGAAGCGTGTGGATTGCTTACCGATCACCCCCGCGTAGAAGAGAACTCTGCGTTCGAGGAGGCGTGGTGAAGTGCCTTCTCGTGAAAAACGGACAATACAAGTTAGTTTGGTTAGTTAGTTCTATTTTCTACGGGACGGAGAGGAGGATTTTCATTTTGCTTGAAACTGAGCTAATAAAGCGTTTTAATCTGATTTTCTAATAGACGATTTGAATCTTCGCGAATCAAATGAGATTGCGAAACATTCGGGGGTTCGCGAGCGTCAACGAGCAGGGGGCGGAGCCCCCTAGTTCATTATATAAAAAAAAAGTTTATCAGGACCATCGTTGAGGAAATTCACCTAACTTCCTTTCCTTTCCCTCAAGCAGAAAATGCTGTTTAGAAATGCTTCGGGAAGAATATACCTAATTAAGTTAGAACTAATTTAGGAATAAGTTTTTACCAATTCAAATTTCAAATAAATTAAGATTCAGAAGATAGGATGACAGGAATTTTAGTGGAGGGGAGATTTTCAGGCGAATAATGAAAGAAAAATGTAAAAACTGAAGTACTGATGTTTAAATGTAGTTTTCACTTTGCGTCATTAGAACACCGACTTTCTGACTATGTAATGTAGAAACTGAATTTTCCATGTAAAATTTAGAATGATATGCCACTTAAATAGGCTCATCATTCAGAGGGGCAGGAAAGGACCCCCCCCCCAGGGGCGGATTTGCGAGGGGGTGGGGGCGACCGGCCCCTCCATAACCTTCATTTTCTGAAACCAATAATGAAACTCTAAATATGCGTTTATGAACAAATGAGGGCTATTTCGAAACGCAGTACTGATACTGTAAGCTTACTGATTTTAAAACGAGGTGCATGCTAATTCTTCTATTTATTACTAGTGGTACCCGCACGGCTTTGCCCGTAATAGAAAAATTAAAAGGTCTTTTGGTTCGCCTGTATATTTACAAATAATGTATGGTGAATTTTCTCGCTAGTTGGCTTGTACCCATGTTACAGTTCCACGTTATGATAATTTCGTATCTCGCCAATAGGCTTGTGCCTATGTTACGGTTCCACTTATGATAATTTCGTAATTTACTCGTCCATCTTATGATAATTTTGTTCTCAAAATTGGAATAGAAAAAGAATCACATCAAATTTTCGAAAAATCGCTTCGAGGTGCACACCCCATGCTACAAACTAACTTTGTACCAAATTTCATGAAAATCGGCCGAACGGTCTAGGCGTATGCGCGTCACAGAGATCCAGACATCCTCCGGACATCCAGACAGAGAGACTTTCAGCTTTATTATTAGTAATTGGATAAGGAAAAGGGTAATGTGATACATGATTTCATTCCTTAAAAACATTCTGTGAAAGATACACTTGTGAATCATAATTTTAAAACTAAAATCGTTTAGTATAATCAAGTCATATGTTCTTGTGACTTCTGGATAATTTGTAACGTTTTACCCGTTGATTTTCATTTTTTCAAAGTTTTGTAAAAAATTATTTAGTGTACGAGTATTTATTTAACCTTTACTGTAATAGTTTTACCACGGAAAACGCTGTAGTGGGAATACTGTTTGTTTTTAATTTCCTATAGACATTTGAACTAACTGGTCGACTTAGTGGCTGATGGGAAACATCGTGATAGCGAAGTTCGGGAAAGACATAGGGCCAGTCATTTTAAATTCTTCCAGTGGGGCCCATTGCAAATTTTACCGGAAAACAACAATAAACTCGCTCACTTACATGTAAAAACATAATTTTTCAAACTCGGTGTGGGGAGGGGTTGTGTCAATTACTTCTCTGACCCCCTTCTCCACATGACGGACCTCTTTTACAATTTTCAACCACCACTCCCTTTAATAGACTATTAATCCACCCCTGCCCCCCCCCATGAGCTATGCTATGTTTTTGATATGTGTTGTTATTGAGCAATCACGACTGCCTATTGCTTTCATTTGACTGTTTTTGGCGTTCCTATGATTTTATTTTCCCACCAGAACCACCGTCGATCGGCCGCTTCACGATGCTGCTCCTCTAGCGAAAACCGTCTCCAAGTTGCGTCAATATCCTACACTTACACACATGCATACATACACGTACACACACACAAACATATACACACTACACACATACATCCACCTACACACACATACACACACACAAACGCATACACACACTCAAACACATACACACACGCATACATACAGACACGTACACAAACATACAGATACATATACCTACACACACATACACACATAAACACAAACACACACTCAAACACATACACACACGCATACATACAGACACGTACACATACATACAGATAACTACACATACACACACAACACAACTACCAACACACTCATACCTGCACACAGACACAAACACACATGCCTACACACACATACAATACCCCCTACACACAAACACACATGCCCCCCCCCACACACACAAACACACGCCTACATACACAGACACACACTCGTGATTGCGAAAAACATAATTTGAATTCAAGAGGTCAAAATTCAAATTATTATTATTTCTTTTTTTGTAGTTTTTAAGGTAATAACTGAGTACCTTCATTTTAACAATTTCATTGTATTCCCAAATTTTCCGGTGTTGATACAATTAATGAAATTGAACTCCTATTTATCTCGGCAACCCTAAAGAAAACCTGCTTGGCATTGTAGGAACCGAATTCTGCTCGCCAAGTCATTTAACGCTTAGGTGTCAACCAATTGGCCTAGCCGAAGGACTGTCCGCCTCTCTGAAAACTCCCCATCGCGCATTAAACGTACCGGTGATTTAGGGTCTTCCGCGGATAATGCCTACCTGGGGGGGGGGGAACCAGTGGAGTGTGGGTGGTAGAAGAGTTCGGGGGTCGCTGGACGGAAGTTTAAGCTGTTTCAGAAATCAATGTTTGGTGCAATTCCACCCCCCCCCTCTTCCCTCGTAGACGAGGCATTCTAAAAATTAACAAGGCAAAATGGAACCTATTGAGTTCACCTGGTGGAATCTGTGTCTCATGGATGTTTTCGCACAGTCAGGTGGTTCTCCCGAAAAAACTTTCGGAGCGTTTCATGGTTCAGGGCCGGCTCTAGTAGTTTTGCCGCCTAGGCGATATTGTCATGTGCCGCCTCCCCTCCATCATTCAATAATGATAATAATTATATAAACCAATAATATATTAATAAAATAAAAATAAAAGTAAAGTGCTTAAAATTAAAGTGAGTGAAATTTACAGTTGTAATTGATTACTGTCTGACCACGGATTGTATGGAAAGACAAACATCCATTTTACAGCCGGAAATGGACGAATCTATTAATTTTTACCGATGTCAGCTTTTGCAGAAGCAGAGTCTCATTCAAATTTGCCGAATACGCGCATCAAATTTTTACTATTCATCCTCATTCAGATAGATGCGTCCTATCTGGACGTTTGAAAATTCTGGACGCTGGAAATACAATTCGTGGTTGGACAGTAAATGACCTCTAAAAAATTTGGGACGCGACCTCAAAAATCAGGATGGATGGTCACAGTAGACTCCTTTCTTCCAATTTAAAGTTCCATTTTACTTTTTACGAAATAATAACTTGAGAAAAATATAAACCCACACACATTAAGTCAGTTCTTCTCTTTAAGTCAGCGGTTCCCAACCTTTTTTCCCTGGCGAACCCCTTCCAAAATCCAGAAGAGGTTGGCGAACCCCTTGTGTAGTAAGTAATAGGTAAAAAAAGAAAATACACACTATAAAATTCGGCATTTTTTTTTCAGATTGATGTTGCTCATCACTTCATAATAATAACAAACACATGACGGCAAAATATAGAGGTACAAACATAACTGTAGGAGCCTAGACTACCTTGAGATGGCTGGAAGAGCCGGCGCCACCGCGTATCCACGACATAACATATCCCACGAGTCTGCGGGACGAGCGGGAAAAAGAGCCAAGGAAACGAGAATGGACGGACGCGCTAAAAGGCCGCCCGAATAATTCGCTGTGAAAATGCCGTAGTTGTAGATGTAGAATTCATATTTGATTTCATAAATGTAAATAGCTGTTGTACATAGGTTCTAGTATTAATTAAAATTTCATTGTGAGTGTTAATGCGAATCGTTCGTTGAGTGACAGTGTCAAGATCAGAACCCATCGAATCCCACATAACTACAAACTAAAATGATAGCTCTTCAAAAAAAAAAAGGCAAAATTCCACAGAAAAGAAACCCAATTAAAGCTTCAGTACTTTGAAAAAACTCTTAAAATGTGATATTTGGGTAACAAAGAAGCTAAGTTCAAAGTTTAGCTCAATTGTCTGAGTTTTAGTCGTGCATTAAGTTCAGTATTTAAGTTGCATCTGTATTTATCTCTAAAAATGTTGAAAATTCTCCTTCACATAAAAACATGTTAAAAATAATTTTAAGTTTACTTATTACAATCGCACTTCGCGCATTTTCGCATACGACAAGAATAGTGTTCGCCGCACTAAAATGATAAGTTAACTAAACATAAAAAATTAACCAAAGATATTTCATATGCTCGGACATGCACTATGTAATGTTTCCATCAATTTTAACTGAATTTTCTGATCAAAAGCTAAAGAGAAACCAAATCACCTGGCTTCAATTCCATCATTCTCAATGAAAGCGAAAAAACACGCGCCTCGTAATGACAGACTTAATTCTTGGAAAGTAAAATATGTCAGCCAATATGCTAACATTTTCGTGCAGAATGTATCGAATGTTTGAGAGACAACTGAATAAATGTTGAACAAAAAACCACTTGACCTCAAGACTTTACAACAAACAAGTATCCTAAAATTCCGCCATTATAATATTATTTTTGCGAACCACCTTTATCTCCCTCACGAACCCCCAGGGGTTCGCGAACCACCGGTTGGGAACCGCTGCTTTAAGTACTTGAATCGATCAATCATTTATTTTGAACTAGCGGTACCCGCAATGTTATGGCAATTTAGTCGTTCATATTATGATAATTTGCTTGGTAAAATGAGCTTAAAATTGGAATAGAAAAAGAACAAAATCGAATTTTTGAAATATCGTTTCGAGATGCTCACCCCTTTGCTACGAACTAATTTTGTGCCAAATTTCATGAAAATCTCTCGAACGGTCTAGACGCTATGCGCAGGGCCCCATTAAGATATCGAGAGGCCCTAAGCAACACACTCTTTTGGGGCCCTCTGTATTCAAACTATATAACTTTAGCCGTTGACTGAAACAATTTTAGCCATAGACTAAAGTAATTTTAGCCATTTTGGGGCCTCAAACTATCAGGGACCCTAGGCCACGGCCTAGTTGGCCTATTCAGTAATCAGGCCCTGGCTATGCGCGTAACAGACATCTAGGTATCCAGAGATTCAGACACAGACTTTCAGCTTTATTAGTAGTAATGAGTTAGAAAAGTGGAGGGGCAAAGCCCCTTTACTCTTAAAAGTGAGGGGGCAGTTGCCCCCCCTCACAAGCCGCCTATGATATCTTCAGCAGTTCATAACAGCTGCAAATACCAAATAGCGTTTTCAGTCCCGAAAAGAGCCTGAAAGCCATTCACCAGCCACCGGTATGTCATCGATGTCATCTTCAAAGAAATTTTGCCGTTCACACCCTTTGCCATGGCGGAAGGCGGATCTATTCCAAAACTTCCGAGACCAAAGATTCCTTCTGAAGGACAGTTCCCTGACCAAACATGGTGACCAGTCCCTCCGCTTCGGCGCTCCGTCATTCACGCGGCTACCTGTGAACTGACCATCTCCCGCCATTGTCACCCATGCACGTGCAATTTACACCTGTGCGGACCACAGTGATCGCCGGTGCACGTGCAAAAAATGGAGGGAGCCGTTCCCGAAACAGGTGCTTCGCTCCTCCGGGGGCTTCTAAAACTTCTTCCGTATTGTTTCGAAATCGTTTTATGGTCCAGTTAAGAGAAAATACTTTTTTTTTTCCTCCGTCTCCCAGGTTTCGTTTCCGCAGAAGCTTTTGTGCTTTGTAGGTGGTGGAATTTTTGTGAAAGGAGAAAATTTATGGGAGTGAGATCTACATCGCCTACCACCCTCGTTGTAATGATGTGAACAGGATCTTCGGTATCCTCGTTTGTGGGTTAGGTGGGATATTGCTTTATACAATGGTTTGTCCAAGTTAGGAATGAATGCCATGGAAGACTTTTTACAACTGTCCGTCTTTTTTTTTTATTAAATGCCAGTAGGGTGCGATTTCCGGCAAATGACGCCTGAAGACTTTTATGATTTGGGGATCCATCAAACACGCAAGGGTGCTTGGGGTTGCTGGAATTTTCTCGCGAACAAGAAAACACCTAGGGCTTGATTTATGAAAACCTGCCAGCAATGCAATTTAAACAGTTAAATCATCCCCATAGAGTATGGTTTGGGGTTATCCAGACAACTGGGGTATTTGACACACGTTAAGTTCTGTAAACATTGTAAATAAGGAAGCAGGTGAAGAAGTGGCTTGGGACTTTGGAGATTCTGTGCATGATACGATCATAATGATGCAACGATCCTATACATGCGCCTCATGCTTTCTTACACAACTGTTTTTGACATTTCGAAAAACCTAATATACTGTTTGACCGCGGATTGTATGTAATTTGGCAATCAGCCAAGTGAAGGCGATTCCATCTAAATGAATTCAGCAGGGGAGATGGAAAAATAGCGATGGGATTTTGATGCTCGCGTTTCATAATTTCACCAGGGCCTTATTCATTTATTGTTTTTATTGAGGTGAAAATGAGTGGAAACACAATGAGTTTCTATGGAAGCAACAATAAGAAAATAAAATGTTTTCATTTCGTTTGGAAATTTAAAAGCAAAATCGTAAGCTCCAAATTATGTTGCAAACAAAATAAATCTATTAATTTTTGAGTGAGAATATCGATCGAATATAGTTTTGATTTAAAAATTATTGCAGTGAATAAATTGCCATTTTTAAAAAACTGAGTAGAAATTATTAAGGGACAAACGGGCACATCTGTCAGAAAAACTAATATCCCTAAAAGGTAATAGATGAGTCCATTTCTGTCTGTAAACCGGATATTAGCCTTTCCATACAATCCGTGGTTAGACAATACAGTAGTACCTCCTTTAAGGGACATCTCCAAATAAGGGACACCTCTATTCAAGGGACATTTTTTCAAGTCCAAGTCCCTATGATTTGGTAGCTCCATGTATTTACCTCTGAATAAGGGACACTCTATTTAAGGGACAGTTGGAGAGAAAACAAATTATTGTACAAATGCATAAAAAGTATTGAATTTATTGGAATTGAAGAGTCGAAAATTCAATTGGTGAAAATTTAACATTAACATATTCTAATGTGCTGTATTGTGAAATTCTAGCTGAAATTTACATGCCTCTTCATTTTCTCTATCAGCTGTTTATTCAAGGTGGCTAACAACCAAAGGATAGTCAACGGCGCATGAATAGCATTGTATAAAAAACTTGAAATGTAAACTGATTGAAATTTATATTGTACTAGCTGTACCCGACGCGCGTTGCTACGCCAACAAAAAAATACATCATTATACTGATTTTCATGACAATCGGTTGAACGGGGCAGAAGTTGCTACTCTGCAGTGCCCCCTGGTGGCGAGTGGCTTCAATGAGCATATTATGCACCTTCTCCGTGGAAAAATACATATATATAGCAATTTTCATAATAATCGGTCCAGGTATCAAGTGAAGCCGTAACTATATTCAAATTTTGTACTCACGCAGTTTGCAAGATCAATCAATCGCTAAAAATATCAAATAGAAAAAGTATTAAATCCCCCTGCAGCATCACCGTCGACCGGATCCTCACGATGCTGCTCCTATAGCGAAAGCCGTCTCCAGGTTGCATCCATATACTACACACACACACACACACACACGCATACATACATACACACACCTACACCCACACACACACGCATACATACACACACCTACACCCACACACACATATACACATACATACACCTACACACATACACAAACACATACATACACACGCATACATACAGACACCTAAACAAACACACACACAACTACCCACACACTCATGCCTGCACACAAACACACATACCACCCAACACACAACACACACACGCCTACATACACACACACACACACACACACACACTTGTGATTGCGAAAAACATAATTTGAATTCAAGATGACAAAATTCAAATTAACTTTTATTATTTTTTTTTCTCCATATAACTCAATAATTATCACCCTGTATATAAAAGCACTCTACTTACTATGATGAATCGATGTTAAGTTTGCATTCCAGTGAAGTAAGGTGTCGTTCCCAAATGATGTCACTCTTTCAGATGGGAGAGGGTTCATGACATTGTGTCATTTTGTGACAAGAGAGATGGAGGTGGTAACAAAAAGTGTGGCATAGCACATTCTGATTGAAAGGGCTTTTTTTTTTAACATTGTGCAATAAAGCGTGATACGTGAGAAGGGGTAGGGAGGGGTAAAATAAAGTGTGACGCTTAATGGCAAGGGGTAGGGGTCATATATGTTTTGAAAAAGTGACATGTATGGACAGTAGAGTGCGTCTTATTTTTAAAGGTGTAATTTTTTCATGAGGCACTCTCTTATTTTGTTTCTTTGGATGAAAAAAAAATTCTCATATATGAAAAATAAAAATTGAATAATATTTAAAGGGTGCTACCACTGCTGCAAAATTTGTCAACTCTCTCTCTTTTTATCTTTTTTTAATTAATTTATTTAATTTGAAAAACAAGTAGCAATCAGTGAAAAGTTGTATTGTCACATGGAAGTAACAAAAAGAAAAATTACAATATTACTGAATGTAAAAGACCGAAATTGTAAACCTGTGATATGAATGGCTTTACCGAACTTTCAAATGCTTTTTTGACATTAATACTTAAAATGACAACCATGAAATGCTTATTATTTTCTTGTATATATAAGAAATAGGTATTTGTGTTATGTTAAACCCAACCAACCTAATTTCATGTTGATTAAAAATATGACAAGATATATTGAGGAGTTGATTTTTACACCATTTTTTTCACAATGAATGTAATTTTAATCACTGGTAGCACCCCCTAAATTATGTTCGAATTGTATGAAACTTTTATGTGTGTATTTTTTCATCAAAAGGAAGCAATTAAAGGGGTGCCCCATAAGAAATTCAAAATTTTTTAAAAAAGTGCATTATAAGACACACCCTAACGGACAGCCCCTAATCAGGTATGATGATACTTGATCAGAACTATACAAGTGCAACAGGACTGTTGGGCTGGTAATACCTTTCAAAAACAAAATACAGACTGAAGGAATTGGAAGTAATTTATAAAGATGCAGTTCAGTCTGCCCCACATGATCTATCATTTTCCTCACTTGAGAATTTTTCAACATTTACGCTGTCGATTTTAGAAAGAATATTTTCAGCACGAGAGCACTACGCTTTAGTGAGCTATTTTTAAAAACATGTCGAAAGAATTTCAAAGAACTTGGAAATTTTAAGGCACGATAGGATTGTTTTAGTTTAACAATGCTGGAAACCAGCCGCGGCATTTCTAAAATCGTCTTTGTTTATGGCAGCGATCCTTATCTTTGGCCTCAAGACCTACACCACTCGAAATGATGACTCTCGAGCAAAAATATTGTTGTTCTCTTCGGGAAAAGTGAATGAATATTTCGGCGATCTCCTAGTGACAAACACGAAGGTCGTTTGGCGTTGCTTTATTGGCCTGTGTTCAAATTGCTTTGTTCGATCTTTATCGCCTTACAAGCTCTTACAAGCTCGATTTAGTTTCGATGTAAATCACTTATTTTGCACCTTCTATTTTATTTCTGGTTTGAAAAAGGGTTTGCTACGTTAATTGACGCAGAACAAGGTAAAATTAATCGTAAAAAATTCTGTTTGCTACATTGTATTTAAGGCCAGTTTTTTAAATACAAGTGATGATGATTCTTACCGCGTTATTTCTCAACGTTTAACATACGGAGGAACCTTTTTGGAAGAAATTTCCCCCTATATTCTTTTCTTTTCTTTATAATGATTGTGACATCCGTCATATTAGAAAGAATTTTCCACTATCAGTAGTCTATCGTTAAAGAAATACTTTTCCACTGTTATTCTACTGGTTATTTTGTCCCTCCCTCCACCGATAAATTACTGAGTTAAAGAGTTAAATATTTTTCCCCCTTTAAATATGAACTGCAAGGTCATAGAACATATTTCAGGTCGCTGTTATTTTTTTTATAATCTTTGAATATATTTCGTCTTTCAAATATAATTTGTTCAATTACTTTTTGTAATTAATTTTGAAATCTATCTAATAAAAGATCCATATATCCATATATCTAATAAAAGATCCATATATTAGTTATTTATTATTATTTTCTTTTTGTTTGTTTGAACTGCCGATGCAGGAGTGCCCCCGATGGGAGGGCACGAGAGGTCACTGCGCTCTGCCAAATATTTCCTTATTTGGAAAAATTATCATCATTCGGCTAAATTTGGGGTTCTATCTGGCAACAACTATTCGGCAAAATTACCATCATTCGGCGAAGTTTAGGGTTCCATTTGGCAAAATTATGAGTTTCATTCCGCAAAATTATCATCATTCAGCAAAATTATCATCATTCCGCAAAATTTGGAGTTCTGTTCCTCAAATTGAGTTTCCGCCCCCACCTCAAATCCATGTTTGGCTCAAACCTAGTCATAACACAGTAAAACTTTTGCAATCGTCATAGCATCGTAGCCTTGGATCCAAAATGCGCGAAATTTCACTGGAACTTTGGCAGCAAAGTGATTTAACATGTTTTGGAGCTACTTATGTTAGAAAGCATAATTTTCTCGGTGTTCATGTATAATTTGCTCTCATTGATAATCCTTAGGAGAAAGAGGAGTGTAAACGTCTGACAGAAAATTTGTCTCAAAACTTTTTCCGTCTAATTGAAGTTTTACATTGCAGCAACAAGAGTTATTAACAGGGTTGCCAGACGTCCCGGATTTCAAGGGACAGTCCCATATTTTGAAAAATTGTCCCGCGTCCCGGGGAACTTCCATACGGGACGGCTAAAGTCCCGTATTCTAGCTGATAACATTATTTTACAGAACGAGACATTATTTTAAGAGAAAAAAAAAATAAAGTGAAACAAAAAATGAAACAATGATCAATAAGAAAATCATGTGGCAGCAAACGCAAAAATTATTTTTCTTCTGATTTGGTTTGTTTGTTTTTGTTTTGGCGGCAGACCATGAGGACCGAATGATTGCTTCTTCTTTGCTCATTGACTACGTTGGAAATATAATCTCTGCGCATGCGTCGTCAATCGCAATGAAAACGATTTTTATAATTGTAAAAGCGACATGTTACGAGGTTTCATGCTTTGTTGCGATTGAATTTTTCAGATTTATCACGAATAGACGTCTCAAAAATATCTCTCTCCCCCCCCCCTTTTCACTCCTAGAAGCCTGTCCCGTATTTACTGTTCTTAATTCTGGCAACCCTAGTTACTAATAACTAATCTACCGTAACCAGATTTTTTTTTAAAGAGTTTTCTTTGGCAATGTTTAAAGCTTTAGTCATACCTCTTCCATAAAATGAATAGATACATTTGCAGTAACAGGTGTAGGTACGTGATTTGGTTCTTTTGAATCTTAAATAATAACAGTAGTAATAATAATGAATTCAATAAATACATTTTAGATTCTGCATTCTTTTTTTTTTTTTGTGTATCATAGTTTAACAGTTTAATTTTTTTTTTCAATGAAAATGAACCGTATAAATATATACTGTTTTTTTTTTTAATTATTATTATTCGACAACATTTTATAATCGTTGTTCTTCTTTGAGGGCAATATATTCCCATCTCATTCTCTACGCGGTCCCCATTCTACGCTTTAGAATTTTTAACTCGCATATCTCCTTGAATTTTGGTCGTAAAAGTCTCGAAATTTTTGTGCTTATATTGTTTTTTTTTTAAAATTACATATAACAATAAATTTTCTAGCCGTAGGGATCCAAGACAGCTTAAAATGTTAAATTTAGCATCATTCCCCCCCCCGTTAAACTTTTAGTATATTAACTCTGAATTTCATTTTGATCAACTTTGTAATTGGAAGCAGGCATGTAAGTCCCACACACACGTTTGTGAACTTACGTCAAAAATGACATTCAATACAATCACATCTGATTTTTTTTTGATCCAGACCAGAAACCGAGCTATCCCTGGCCCAGCACCCCCAGAGGTATCGTTTCACTTGGAGGACTTTGTGACTACGAGCGTATTTAACTTGCCCCTGTCACCGTTAATGAAATCGGTGGATCTTCGACCGGCTGGGATCGAACTCGGGACCCTCCGGTCACAAGTCCTTACCGATCAGGCCACCACGGCCTCTGTGTACTTCACTGCCATACAAAAGTTAAAATAACTTGTCTTGATCCTTACTCAAACTTGAACAATAAACGAGCTGATGTGTGCATCACATGACTTCCTTTCACTCCAATTTAATGTCATTTTCTCATTATTGGCAGTTTTAATATGATTCAATAGTTTACTATAAATATCACCAACAGTGGCCAAATTGAAACTGATTAAAAAAAATAAAATAAAATAAAATAAAAGATCGCCAAATTTGTCGCCAAGTTGGCAACAAAACTTGGTGACCAAAAGACTGGTGATATATCGCCAACTGTCTGCCAAATTATAGCACCACGTGAGTTTACATCGAAATTAACAATGATTTCTCCCCAAAGAGGGGCAGAAGACCCCCTTTGGAGCATACGAATGCAACCAAAAATAAAGGTGCACAACTAGACCACACTAGGAGTCTACGTACCAAATTTGAACTTTCTAGGACATTCCGTTCTTGGGTTATGCGACATACATACACACATACATACGTACATACAGACGTCACGAGAAAACTCGTTGTAATTAACTCGGGGATCGTCAAAATGGATATTTCGGGTATCTGTACGTTCCTAGGCACATATCCACGTGTGGTCGGGTTGAAAAAAACTCAACATTCATTTGGTGGTGAGAAAAATGGAAATTAAGCCGATTTTTGAGTGAAAATTTTTTCGCGAATACAATACTTCCTTTTTTGTAAAAGGAAGTAAAAATCAGAAACAAATCACGAGATGAGAAACAGAAAGTTCTGTTTCGATTTCACCCCAGCTATAAATCGTTTGCCCCACTTTCATGTCCAACGAAAGAGCTACTTGAACCGACACCATGTTTATGTTTTCACGGAGACTGACTGACATACTTAGACGGAGATGCAGTCACACCGTCAGGATACTTTATATCGATACTTTAGCACATCGTAACTTGTATCATTCACCGAATGGACTTGATGGAGGGCTGTGCGGATGAAAATATCGGCGAGGAAATAGGTTAGCAGCTTTAAAAATACCTTAATCGAAAGGCAAGTGATTTGCCTTCTGGGAAAGTGCAAATGGATGCCTGAAATAACACTTGCGTAGGATGGTTTCAGTCTGTTAGGCAATTTGTATTTTCATTCTAAAATCGCATAGAGGAATCAAGTATTTTATAATCATTTTAACCATTTGTGAGAAATGGTGGATTTATTGGCTTGACATTAATGGGTCCACACTTAATTAATGAGGACTGTATGTGGTCAGGGTGCCCCCCCCCCCATTTTTTCTCAACCTTCTTTCCCTTTTTAATTTTTTAACTCTCTTTTTTTAATTAATTATAATTTTTTTTTTAAATTTTATCCATTTATTTATTCATTTATTTTTAATTATTATTATTGTTATTTTATTAGAAAAGTTTTGTGCTAGGTCAAGGACATACACACACACAAGCACGCAAACTAAATAAATAAATGAAATAAAAGATAAATAGAATAAAATGAAATAAAATAAATCATTTAAATCAAAAATAAATCAATAAATGAATTTAAATAAACAAATTTTGAAAAAAATTAAAAACCCCAAAAATTTAAATGGCCCAACTTGCGCCATAATCCCTTCCTGTGGGCATCACTGTTATGTCGTTACGTCTATCTCTTTATAGAAAAAAAAAGTAACGCCAAGGAAGTTTTGAAGTTATGTCCGTGGCGGGCTTGCTCCCAAGGGACCCCATAGCACCTACAGCCTTGAAGACAAAAGCTTTGGTACCACTTACAGCCTTGGTACAAAACTACTTCGAACTGCGGGGATTTGCACTTCGGAGTGTTTTTTTTTTTTTTTTTTGAGCAATCACGATTGCTTATTGTTCTCACTTAACTGTTTTTGAGGTCCTTTGATTTTTCCCACCGCCACCCTCCGCGCCATCACCGTCGACGGGCTCCTCACGATGCTACTCCTATAGCGAAAGCCGTCTCCAGGTTGCATCCATGTCCTACACACACGCGCATACATACACGCACACACACACGCACGCACACACACACGCACGCACACACACACACACAAACACATACACAAACACATAAACACACACAAACACATACACACACATACACCTACACGTACAAACACATACATACACGCATACATACAGACACCCACACATACACACACAAAAACATACACACAACTACCCACACATTCATGCCTGCACACAGACACAAACACATATGCCTACACACACATACACATCCCCCCCCACACACATTCATACAGACAACTACCCACACACTTATGCCAGCACACAGACACAAACACACATGCCTACACACACATACACATAATCCCTACACACAAACGCATACCCCCACACACAAACACACACGCCTACATACACACACTCGTGATTGCGAAAAACATAATTTGAATTCAAGATGTCAAAATTCGAATTAATTAATTTTTTTTTTAAATTTTGAATTAGTTTCTTCGTAATTATTTTTTAAGCTGCAATTTCGAATAAATTGTGAATGAAAAGGATGAAAGATTTCCCATACCTCTTAAGATTCCATGCCATTCGAAATAGCGTTTCTTTGGAATCAAATTAATCTTGTGCTAATTTTCTCAATTAATAATTATAACAGCAAATAAAAGGGATTTCTGTTATAGCTAAAGTTTTAGGCTAAACTCACACTGTTAAAACCAGGAGTGCCACAGGGGTAAAGAATTTCACCCTAGGGTGAAAAAACAGTGCCGCGGGGTGAAACGGAGGCTAGGAAGTGTCGTCAAGGTGCTTTTGGTTCCTCAGTGGGTGAACGACGTTAACAAAAGTGATTCAATAGGAGAGCGACTCAATCAGAAAATGTAACTTCTGCTAGTGAAACAAGCTCACTCCAGGATCTTGAAAAATCAAAAAGAACACAAATCCCGCCCATTTGGGTTGATGACATAAAAAATACTGAAGAAAAATTAAAAACTTTCTCAAACGTTGCAAATGCAACCATTACTGGAAAAATAAAAAATGATAAACTATTATGCTATGCTCCTAATATAGAAGCATACAATAAACTCAAAAATTTTCTCACAGAAAATAAAATGTCTCACCACACTATTAGACTCAAAAATGAAAAAATCATGAAAGTTATCCTACAAGGCCTCCCAATTAATGCCGACCTTGACTGGATAAAAGAAAAACTTGAAGAAAATAATTTATCAATTATACATCTATCGCAACTACGCAAAGGAACAGAAAAGAGGAAACTGCCACTGTTCCTAATTCACTTAAATGATAATAGCTCAAATAAAAACATTTGGGAATTTAAAAATTTGGGAGAAATTCCAATCTCCACAGAAAAATTGAATACAATAAACAATGTCAAGCAATGCTGGAACTGCCAGCAATATAATCACTCTTCATTCGGATGTAATCGTCCTCCAGTTTGCTTAGTATGCGCTGGAGAACACAAAACATCACATTGCAGCAAAAGCAATACAAAACTAACCCCCAAATGCATAAACTGTGGTGCTCAACACACTGCAAATTATTCAAATTGTCCAGTTAGACTGGCAATTATTGAAAAAATTAGATTTAAAAAAAATCTAAAAAGTAAAAATGAAAACACTATTCCCATGACTATAGAAACCCATCAAACTGAAAATACGAATAAAGTCTCAAACATTTCAGAAAATCCTCTTCTGCAAACACTAACAACCACTATCAAAACAATAATACAAGAACTTGGAAAAATGAATATCACTCCAAGTTCTAATTAAACAGAAACACTACCATACTAAATTTTGCTATGGTGACTCGACCTTTCTCTATAATTACCATTAGTAATAAAAAACACATTAATTACTGTTTTTTCAACTAAAAATAAAAAAATTTAAAAATTAATAACAATTCCCTGAAAAGAGGCCAACCGGCTTTGCAGCTAGCCAATGAGAGCGCTCCCCTGTTTCACTGCTTTCTCCCAATCAGAGAACTTGAATTTTGTGCTAAATGAGATGCATCATATTTCAAAATTATTTAAATTTTTATTTAAATACTAAATTATCCCAATAGTTAAACATTTAATAACAAATAAAACTTTTCTGAAGCAGTTCACTAGATGGCGCAAGCTTAACTTGCGACCGTGATGATACAATTTAATAGTTTCTCAACTTTAAATTGACTTAACTGAAATTATTAAAAATGAGACAAGATAAAGGGACCAGAAATCCCACGATCTATCCCCCATTCGAAGAATATATTGCGCATGCGCTCTGACTTATCGTCCAACGACGACTTCAGTTTGAATGGCGAACGAAGGAAGTTGCAACGAAATTTGCTTTCACATTGAATGAAGTACAAAACTGAAAATTTCGTGGATTAATCTTCGAAATATCGCGTAAGTAAAGACATTTGATCATATTCTAGCACTTAGAGCTTTCGAACATATTTAAAGTGTTTAAAGTATGTTGATAACTGCTTATTGTTCCGTTTACCTTATTAAATATTTAATATCTTGCTATTTATATCCTGCAAAACTGTTATCTAAAACTATTTATCAGTACTATCTTGAACAACAACAACATTAAAAATAAAAACGTTTAAATCAGCTGATAATTGAATTGCTAATTCCGGAATAAAAGTGCATCGACGTGAGCAGCCAATATACCAATATCTATTTCTTCTCAAATGAAATACCACGAACAAAGCAGCAAAGGCGGAGGAAAAAAAAAAAAAAAACCGCCTGAAAAGAAATCTTTCTCACTCAGCGTTTGACTCATGAGTTTCACATCGTGTTTTGGTTAACGTATCTTTCTTAGGCGTTATTGCATGAAGCGAATGTAGTTATCTACTCGTTTTTATTTTTAATCTGACGGAAAACTTGACATTGGAAAGAAGGGCTTTTATATCAGTATTTATCTTGTACGCATAAGGATACTCAAATATCGAATCTTATACTAAGTATTGATATGTTACGCTCGATTAAAATTTTAAACGTTTATGAACGCTTTTATTTTCCCATGATTCTAATCTAATGTTACCTAATATTTCTGGTTGTTCCGACAAATGATTGATAACTACCTTCCCTATTCATTTCCAGCACGGATCATGCAGTAAAAGTTGTCAACAACATATTCATTACTGAGCAATCCAAGTGTGAATATAAGAAAGTTAGTGCACGAACAGACAAATTAAAGTCATGAACACTTCTAAACTATGTTCGAAAGTTGAAATGTGATCAAATTGCTTCGTATATATAAATCAAAATAAATAAAACACAATTGTATTAAAAAACGCAAACACGGGGGGGGGGATCTCTCTAGGAAGCAATAAAGGTGCCATTTTTCTCACCTAGAGTACCATCTTTCACCTGCGGTGCACGTTGGGTGAAGGGAGCCAGTTTTTCACCCTCGCTAAGGGTGCAATTTCGGCTCTCTATCGGGTGTCGCTGATGAACAAGCGTTTCACCACTGAAAGGTGCCAATCGCAACCTGTAGTTTTAACAGTGCAGTTCAAGCATGGAACAAAAGCGCGAAATGTTACTAGAGACCATAAATTTGAAAATTAATTCTCAAACGCGCAAAACCACCGTTTTGCAATGCTCATGAGCCCTTTAGCACCTATAGTTGTGCAAGTTAATGCAGGGGTCGAAGTGGTCCTATATATCCTATATTTCCTATATTTTCAAAAAAGTATGAAAATCGTCCTATATTTCCTATATTTTTGGAAAATGTCCTATATTTCCTATATTCCTGTTTTTTTATCCAATTTATTTCTTTAAAACAACAGTAAATAAACTATCTGACTTCAGATTTTTCGTCGAAAGTACATATGCAAACGAATTTCAAATTAAAAAACTCAACTCACTAAATCCTGCAACAGGCATCTTCTCTCATTGGCTACAGCAATATGACTTCATTGTAGTGGGTGGAGTTTTGAGAACGAATTCTAAAGTTGGTTTTAGAATTTTGCGTTTGGCAACAGCAGTTTGTTTTGTTTTCCAGCGTGGGTTTTTTCGGTTTTTGTTTTCGTGGGTATATTTTTGTGTTCAGTGCATTTTCTGATCGGAATGTTCTAATAGTCTTTTTGCAATCTTTTCTTTTTGTTTAATTTTATAGAACAAAATATTTGTATATTTGTGCTACAAAGCATTGGTTATTTCCTGTTAGTTCTCAACACAAAGACTTTTTATTTATTTATATAAGCTATGTTTGTGACACTTCTATCCCTGCAAAAATTGTGAGTTGCTGTGTTAATCATCAATAAATTTAACTTTTTTTTTTGTCTACAAAGTACACTTTTTTTCAAAAATTATTCTTTCAACTCCAGGAAAGTCATTTCAGGTGTAAGTTATAATTTTGTTTGAGGGTTTTTTTAAAATAAAATCATTGATAAGAATAAATAAATAATATGTATGTATTATTTCTTTTTGCATAATGAAACTATTCATATAATGTGTCCTATATTTGTCCTATATTTTTTGTGGAAAATGTCCTATATGTGACAAATCGATCACTTCTACCCCTGTATAATGCAAGTAAGTTTGGAACCTGTGGTGCTCTTTAAAGCATTAAAAAAATATACGTATTTTTAAATAACTTGGTGGTGCGTATTAAAACCAAGTACTTTTGTCTTCGGGTGGGAGCGGGATTTTAATATTGCTCTAATTATAATGAGCTCTTTAATTAAATTCTATTTTCTACGATTGGGAGCGGAGGATTTGCATTCTAATCTGATTCTTCCTAACAGACGATTTAAGTCTTTGCAAACCGAAAAAGATTGCTAAGCAATCTTTGGAGGTTGGTGAGCATCAGCGAGCAGGGGACGGAGCCCTCTAGTAATTAAAATGTAAACATCTCTCAATTTAATTATGCGTAACCCCTTATTTATTAGACAAAAAATTATTGATATTTATGAACTTTAAAACATCTCTGGGGTGTTTTTCCTGCAATATTTCAAACTGGTGCAGGAAAAACAGTTTTACAGAAATTTTCTATGTTGTGGGTTAACCACATTTTTTCTGGTCTAACAGAGGCTATTGTTACAATTTCTGTAAATATTAGTTATTTTTGTGATTAATTTGTCGTAATCTAGCTAAATTTGACGTTTATTAAATTATCTATCATCTAAAATTATTGTAGCAATGTAACCTGTAAATGGTTTCCTGTAATGAATATACAGTCCCTATACATTCGGCTGAAGTATACGGTCCCCTATTTTTCATTGATAAGGCTTGTGAGTGAAAGAAATAAAATAACGGTCTACGATTTTCGAGAAGCATTTGGAATATTGTGGAAACTTTTCGATGTTTATAAAAAGGGTCCCGCATGATAAAACGGCAGTTTCGATTGAGAAGTTGTACCGAGAGTGTATTAGCACTGTTTATTGCGAGGCATTCGCTGTGTTGTTTTCGTATTTGGAAGTAAATACGTGTGTAACCGTTGAGTTTACGGTGTTGTGTGATATTTGCTTAATTGCTGATGATTCATTTAGCAGTTGTTGACGATCTTTCCTGTACATAGTGTAAATAAATTTCCTGTGTTTTTAATCAAGAACTGTGTCGTCCTTTCAAGAAAGTTGGAAGTCGCTCCAGATCCGTTACACTATATTTGTGATAAATCTGGCAAAAAGCTTTTAGCTCCCCCCCCCCCCCCCGTAAAACGGAGAAATGATCGAAATTCTCAACTGGTAGAGTACATGAACCGCACGGCTTCACTAAGCACAGGTTCAGTTCCTGGGGCATGCAACTCCTGCCACATATAGGCATTTAGTGTTGTAGATTTTAGGAAACGACAAACTTCGCTATTCATACTTGAAACAAGCAGATTTTAAAAGATAAATTTTAAAAAGAAAACATTTATCCTTAAAGCCATGGGTCACCATTCTCTGAATCTTCCAAAGCAGATGGATTGAATGGCTTATGAGCAGTGGTGTTCCCATAGGATATACAGTGAAACCCCTCCTAACGGACACCCCTTTAATGCGGACACCCCTCTTATGCGGACAGTTTTTAATTCCCCGGCAGAGAGACATTAAACCTAATGTATAAGGAACCTCTCTCGTACGGACACCCTCAAATACGGACACGGACACCCTTTCCGAAGTCATTTACATTGATATATCCTTTTTTGCGGACAGTATTTAAAACTTGAGAATTAAATAGCTACTCCATTGAAAGGCTTCATTTAATGCAAAGTCGACCAGCTTATACGGAGATAAAAAAAATATTTCTTTGCAATTTTACTTTGCATCTACTGCGTAGCAAAAAATTTTCAGCTTGACACCGAAATGCATTTTTCATTTCAAAAAACATCATCAAATCGTCAAAAATAAAAGAAAAGAAAAGAGAAAATGATTATTCTGCAAGTTTCTGTCTGTATACCCCCACCCTCCCCCGTTGCCTTGTTCCTTTTCAGATGACTAACAAGCAGGCGTGTTGTGTCTAAGTGGAGCCGAGTTGACGCGCCATCTAACAAAAATATTTTATAGAGAGTAAAAGTAAAGCCAATGCAATATCATAAAGTAAACTTAAGGGTAAAAGCATTCAGTTGTTTCATCGTTCTCATTGAAATGGCTCTGAATACTCATCATCAGCGTCGTACTCTTTCTCTTAAAGAAAAAATTGAAGTTATAGATTTCGCAGAAAAAAATAAAATTGGAATACGGAACATTGCTGAAAAGTTTGGTGTGGGACGCACACAAATTTGCTGTATATTAAAAGGAAAAGAGAAGTTTAGGAAAGAATCGTTCATAAATGGAAACCAAGAGAAGAAAAAAGATTTTCCTAAAAGTAATGCCCTTGCAGTGGATGAAATTGTGTTTAAATGGTTTGTGTCCGCAAGAAGCAAAAATATTCCGATTTCTGGCCCTATTTTACAAGAAAAGGCGAAAGAAGCAGCTACTGAAATGGGTATAGAAAATTTCAAAGCTTCCAATGGATGGTTAGATCGTTTTCGAACGAGACATGATATCGTTTTTAAAAAAATATGTGGTGAATCCATAGATGTGGATGCTGACGTTTGCGAGAAATGGTTTGAGAAAGTGCCTAGTTTGATTGAAAATTACGAGCCATGTGACATTTATAACATTGATGAGACCGGTTTGTTTTATAGAGCTCTGCCAGATAAAACCTTAACTTTAGGGAAAGAAAACTGCTCTGGTGGCAAAATCTCCAAAGAACGCTTAACAGTTTTGTTGGGTGCCAGCATGGATGGTACAAAATTAAAACCAGTTGTCATCGGAAAAGCAGCCAGACCTCGGTGTTTTAAAGGACTGGATATAAAAAAATTACCTGTAGACTGGTATTCAAATAGAAGAGCGTGGATGACAACCAGTGTCATATCTGATTGGCTTGTAACTTTTGATAAGAAGTTGGGGAGAGAAAAAAGGCATATTGTTATTTTTATGGACAACGCGCCCTCCCCCATCCCAAAGACTTTCACTTGAAAAATATAGAAATAGTCTTCTTGCCAGCAAACACAACATCGAAATGCCAATCTATGGATGCTGGGATAATTCAAGCATTTAAAATTCAATACAGACAACTAATTATGAAGCATTTAATCAATAAAATGGAAGAAACTAAAACAAGTAGCGAATTGTCCAAAACAATTGATGTGTTAGATGCAATCAGCTGGGTTAAGCACGCATGGAAGGAAGTTAAAAAAGAAACAATAGTAAGTTGCTTTAATCGCGTTGGATTCAAAAAAGAATCTGCCACAGAGGAAATTGACAACGAAGTTGATTGTGACAATGATGGATCCGATTTGCAGTCGTTAATGCAACAAGCAGGGTTCACAAATGTGACCGCTGAAGACTATGCTCCCATCGACGACCAAGTTTTCAATGAAGAAAGCGAAACAGAAATTGCAAGCATAGTGCGCGAAATTAACGAAGATCATACAGTTGAGGATGACGATGAAGATGAACTGTTCGTAAAAGAAGACGTTAAAACAATTAAAAATGTTAACGAAGCTTTAAGCGTATTAGATGGACTCAGGGAATTTTCAATTAAACACAACGATCCTAAAGGACTAGACTTGGTACAAGAACTTAAGATACATTTCGAAAATGAAAGACTTTCATCGATCAAAACATATCAACAGACATCAATCGAACAATTTTTTAAAAGTACAAATTAGGTATGTAATTTTTATGCGAACCTGTTATTTAAATCTCTTTGAGTGTGCAAAACTGTAATATTTGAATTTAACCTGATAAAATAATTGTTTATCATGTATATGTTGGTAAAAACTAGTAAATTAAAAAAAAATCTATGCATATGAAAGAGTAGAATTCACACATATTTCATTTAAGATTTCAAAAAACATAAACAAATAACTAAAGTTAATTAAATTAAAAAAACCTCTGTAAAGCGGACACCCCTCTCTTACGGACAAAAAAGTTTGTCCCGTTAGTGTCCGTAATAGAGGGGTTTCACTGTATATTCTATATACGGCGTATACTGTCAAACAATCTTTATACATGTAGCGTATACCCTCAACCTTCAAAAATTTTTGTATAATGACATATTACGTATATGATAGCATACACCTATTATGCGCAATGGATTACTGGGAGTATACCCTCAGAAAAATAGTTGGGGACATCACTGCTTAGGAGACTAATTACAAATTTTGGGCAAAAAAAAAAAAAAAAAAAAATATTAATTGGAATTTTTGGCATCTTGAATTCAAATGATATTTTTCGCAATCACGAGCGTGTGTGTGTATGTATGCGCGTGTGTGTTTGTGTAGGCGCATGTGTGTGGGTGCGCGTGTGTATGTGGGTGCGTGCGTTGTGAGTGTATGTATGCATGTGTGAGCGTGTTGTGTATGCAGTGCTGTGCGTGTACGCGCGTGTGCGTGTAGGCGTTCGTGTGTGTGTGTGTGTATGTAGGCATGTGTGCGTGTGTCTGTGTGCAGGCATGAGTGTGTGTATGTGTAGGTGTGTGTGTGTGTGCAGGTGTGTGAGTTTGTAGGTGTGTGTATGTATGCGTGTGTGTGTGTGTAGGATATGGACGCAACCTGGAGACGGTTTTCGCAAGAGGAGCAGCATCGTGAGGCGGCCGGTCGACGGTGATGCTGCAGAGGGTGCTGGCGGGAAAATAAAATCAGCGTAACGCCAAAAACAATCAAATGAGAACAATAAGCAATCGTAATTGCTCAAAAAAAAAAATGATTTCGAACAAAACTGAAAAATTGATAAATAACTAAAAAAAAAACGAAGATGAAATATAAATAAACTAGTTGACCCGTGCGGAACTCCGCACTGTGCTTTAAATCGTTTCATAAGGCATTTCGTTCTTTAAAAATTTCAAAGGAAGAACTTTATGAAGAAGAACCGAAAAAAAGTACACGGAAAAAGTAAGCGCACAAGAAAAGTCATGTAATTTGAAGACATCAGTAACACAACCTCGTTAAATACAACGTTGTGATAATTTGATCATCGCTCATCTTTTGGTTGTACGTAATTTCAATGCAAACATAAATATCATTAAAAGTGTGGCTGAGTAGTGACTTGTGAAAAAGCAGTAATTGTGCATGTGAAAAAACAGGTTGTGGCAAATACAGTCCTGCCCATGTGAGCATCTGACGGGAAAAAAAAGAAACATTAAAGAGATATTTATTGGCGCAGATTCGAATTGGCGCCATTCTGATTAACAGCACGACACTCCAACAAACCTAGCAATTGCGCCTTCCTTTTCAAATGCTATTCATTGAAGGAATGCGTAGTAAAAAATAGTAAAAAAGCTTATTGCCGAAAAAAAGTAATCAGATTATGCGTCTAGTTTTGTCATTAGCCAGCATGATACGATTTAAAATTATTCGTATAACATGGGATTTGATTAAAGAATGACGAATATCTCACGTAGCAATTGAAACAAACATTCTAGAGAAGTAATAAATTAGATTGAAAATAAGTGTTTTTATTTTTGAATATTGAACTATTTCCCATAGCAGGCTGCTTTAATCGTTACGGCCTAAATTCTCGCACATGTTTCTCTTTTAATCGAACACTTAAAATTCAAAACCAAAACCAGTTAACCTGAATCCGTTTTTTAAGTGTAATTTTTCGAGCGTAGACAAAATGTATTTTTTTTTTTTTTCAGCAGAAAGCAGAAGAGTAGAAAATGATTTCTTACGAATGACGTTGATAATAATTTTAATGTTTTATATCGCATTCGCGCGAATAAAAAATTAAAGGTTTACTGGGTGAAACTCGTAGTTTCAATTTGGCCAGCGTATTTTTTTTTTTCATTTGTACAAAAGGTTGAACACTATTATTAGAAAAACCTACATTTCAGCATACAATGAAAATGTTTTTCTGCACAAAAAAGATTCCCTTGAGGTAAATCTAATGCTTTTTTGTACTTACGTTATGCTTAGTGGTCAGGATGGAGTCAAAGCTTTAAAAAAGGAAGAACACCCTTCGATTAACAGTCAACTTATCCGAATGATAACTGTAGCCTGCATATAAAGGAGTCGAAACACCAAGTAGCATTCCCACTGCATTTATTTTATTACGTTTGTATGTAATGAGTACATGTAATGCGTAATACTAATATAAATTTGATATTATGTCGGACAGTCCAAACTTGCCCGAAGTTCACATAGTTTATAGCCGAACGCTCTACCGAAAAAGACATCAATTTAACCGAACAACTAAGTCTAGTGCTTTTAAGCTTTACTAAAATATGAACACACACACAGGCTATTTTTTTTTTTTTTTGGCCGAAAGCGACGTAAAAAAAATGGAAAACTGCATTAGAACTTTGCTTTTAAAAAATGCATAAGAACTACAGGCTGCATCAAAGTTTTGAAACAGCAAGGGGCGTTTTCGAAAACTTGATTTTTCGACCGTAAGTCTATTTTTCGTTATTAGCCAGCCTGATAAGTTTTAAAATGAGAGGGGAATAATATATAAGATAAGATATTGAAGAAAAATGTTTTTATTTTTGAAAATTTCTACAATTTTTTACCGCAGGCTGCTTGAACCGTTATGACTTAGATAGCAGCACGTGTTCATCATTTAACAGCACGGTTAAAATACAAAATAAATTGAACTATGCTCATTTTTAAGCGTAGCTTTTCGAATGTAGTAAAAATGTAATAAGTTATTTTTTTTCTTGCAAAAAGAAGAAAAAAAAATATATTTTACCCTTCAAATTGAGGTAGTAATTTTTTTATTTGTACAAAGAGTCAAAAACTCAATAGAAGAATATATATTTCAATATACGATTTATTATTTTTTTCTGAACAAAAACAATTCCATATTGTTGTCTGAAATCTTAAACCTGTTACTTATATTTTCCCTTACATTATGTTTTAATTTTCTTACCAGAGCCAAAGCTTAAAAAAGAAGAAAAAAAAAAGGTACATTTCAGAAGTAAATTAGCACAAAGTCACATCAAGTTTTCATAACAGCAAGGAGCGTTTCCTTCTCATTTATTCTTTATCCGCATAGTTGTTTTTCACTTAATTAAGTGGTCATGTAATGCGCGATATTTCTTTAATTTTTTGATGCAGATTGTACGGACGTGGGCCCGAACACGCATTCTCCTGGTTACGAGGAGAACGCTCTGCCGATCAAGCTATTCAGCTCTGTCGGTCATAGTGCAAGTTAAAGTTATAAATTTAACCGAAAGCCTCATCCTGGTTCTTTTAAAATACGTTTTTCGGCTAAAAAAAACAATTTTTAGACCGTGGGTCTATTTTTCGTCAGTAGCCAGCACCATAAGCTTTAAAATAAGGTGTAAATCAAAGAAATCGATCAAGAATTGAGGAAAATCCGGCGTAGAAACCAAAAACAGGCTACAGAAATAATATATAAGGATAAATTAATAAATAAAAATAAATAAGTTTCACACAGTGATTTTTTTTTTTTTTTTTTGCAATTAACAAATATTCTGAATTTTCCTAAAAATATCACTCATATTCATTGATAGCATTTCGTTTTCTCGCAAGTTTTTGTCTCATAACGTGCGGAATTTTTCACCTAATTTTACTACCTAATTTTAGAAAACTCGACGACATACGACTAACTATTATGCAGAAATTTGAAATAAGAACACTGAAAATTTTATAAAATATGAGCATTTAAAGAAAGTAATTTTTACTGTGCATGAATGAAAAATATCAAGTTATAGCTTTCACAATTCAGTAGCCAAGTATGTGTTTCAGCTTATAAAGAGATTCCAGTTGAATATCATAATAGTTTAGAAAGATGCTGTTGTCACATGCCAGCTAGACTGGCAATTTCGGGGGGAGCTCCTACACTTTTCAAACTGTACCGTAATATGGTGTGAAGCCCGACTGCCACAGTACACACATGTCAAAAGGGCCCGTTTATAGGGCAGGCAACCATTCACAACAGTACATTTACACAAAGAAAGGACAAGGGCTGGAGAGAGAAGGTACTCGAGCGAAATTCGAAAACAGGACCTCCTCATCTGCAGTAAGACTTCTCTGATTGCTAGACAAGGTGGCCGACATTAAGCAGGCCTGACGAGGGGCCATGTCAGCCTAGTCGGAAACTAGGAGCCCAGGCCTTGAGGGGGGGGGGGAACGCTACCGACTCGGAACAAATCACGTACAGATGGAAGTAACTGCCTTTAAGAGAGCAATATTTTCGTGCCCTAAGAAAAAATAGAGAATCATTGCAATGATTCTCTTTTTTATGCCTATTACTATGCATCTATGATACACAAAATGAGGGGCGCCTTGCCCCCTTTTTTCATGGTGCCCGGGGCGGTTGCCCCGCTCGCCCCCCTCTTCGGACGGCCCTGATTGTGGCAAGGCTGAACTCGATCCGGTAACTTAACTGTTTTACTGGTAAGACTGTCATTTCAGAGGAATGAAGAAACGAAAAGATGGTCAACAATTAACGCTACCTACTGAAATTTAGGGTTAATCCGCTGGTTACAATTTCGACTATCAAATATCACCAAACAGGCAATTACTTCGTTCAAAAGTAGAAACAATTTTCCCCCGTCATACCTTGACAAGCGAGTTTCTAGCAATAAATAATTTCCCAGGTAGGCTTTCGCATTTTCGACGAAGCAATTAACAAGTTGAATTTCCCGTCTGCTGGCTCAAAAATAAAGTAGTTTAACTCCAACGCTAATGAGCGCGCCCTGACGTCAGGGCCTCCTCTCGCATTGTTCTCTAATGGCGGGGCGCGAAGGTCGGCGGAAGTTCCGGAGAGGAGAGGGTGGTTTGGATGCTGCAAATACACCCACTTCAGCTCACCACTTTTTTAAGCGACTTTGCCAAGATGAACGTGTTTACCTCCCGCATTTTCGAGGGAGAAAACGAGTTTCGAGGCGAGACGGAGCCCATTCTTCCACGCGGGGAAAAGGAAATGCAGTGAACAATAAGCGAGCAAGATGTCCGCTTTGCCGGTTTTCCGTGGATGATCTGAGAAACGTTTTCTTCTCAATTAGAAAAAGACTAGAAACAGTTTGTATGTTGCAAATGGTGCCAATTATATGCAAACTGCATCAAGGCACTGCAGCAGTATTTAAAGACGCAGGACAACGACACACAGCTGAACTGATGTATGACTGAAAAACTGATGTTAAAAGAAGTGCAAGCAGGAATTTAAAGAGAATTTTTTTCCCCCCAGCAGGAAACAAAAACAAATAAATGATTTTTTTTTCGTTTTTCAAAAAAAAAAAAAAGAAAAATATGTGTAACTTGAAAGTTTTTTTTTTTTTTTTTTTTTTTGTGCTTTTTTTTATTCTACGTAGGCTTTTTTTTTTTTTGGTGGATTTATACTGTAAGTACTTAGAATACAAATATTTTTCTAAAAACCTTTTTTGCGCCTCACTTTTAACTTTGTCACGGGTTCATGGCAATTTTCACAATCTGCGGTATACATGTCACCCAATTACGCTGATAACCTGGTGTTTACTGTATGCAAGTGACGCTTGCTTAACAGACCTCTAACTTGTCTACGGATACTCTCGATTTTACAAACTATTCAGTAGTCCCAAAACGTCTTCCACTTTATCCCTTACTAGCTGCGTCGCCCGGCTTTGCACGGTGCACCTCGAAAATAATAGTTATGTATAGTGACGCGTGTTCAACAATCAGGCTTGGAAAAAAAAAACAGTAAAATTTTGCGGCAGATTGCGGGAAAATAACCAGAGTCAACATTTTAAAACCCCCGATTACAGGAAAAGCCTCAAAACAAAAACCAAAATTTTTTTTTTTGTTTGTATTCGAGAAAAAAATGGCAACAAATCTTTCATTTAACGATTTTCTTCACGCTACAACTACAAATTTCAATAAAAGCATCGTTACGGAAAGTTGAGATGAAGCACTGAATAATAATTTGAATGGAGGAAAGCCTTCGAAAAATAGGGATTTTATTTTGAAATCTATGAGTCATAATCAATAGTTTTTAATTGATATCTCCGCTAATTATTATCGGAGGATTATGTTAAATAGCCAAACATGAAGACGGGAAGATGACGAAGCCATCGGTACCTAGTTCGATGGTCAATTCACTGTCGTTCGGGAGAAGAAGCTTAGACATACATAGATACGCCCAGTTTTTAATTATAAGAGATAAGGCATGGAAAAATGGCGTGGAAATATTAATAAGAGTTTCAAATCCCTCTGGCCTGCGTTTCTTTGCATGCTGGCGAGCTGATGCAGGAAAGATAGATGTTTTACAGAGAGTGTCTGTAATAGGAATTTCGCCAAGGTAAAACGTGTTTATCTCTATCATTTCCGAAAACGAAAACGCCAGTTTTGAGATTAGATGGAGACAGTTCTTCCACACATCGAAATAAAAGTATACAGTTGATACAGGAAAATGTCTAAGAGTTCATAAAAAAGATACTCATGAGAAAAAAAAAATACATTTAAGAAGCATTAAGTCAAAATGATAGTGAGTTTCGGCGATAGTTTTGAATTTACAAAACTAAGTAACAGCGTTTTGAAAACCCTAACGGCAAGCTCGTCATTTGGGCAGTCAAGGGGAGGAGGGGGGTCAATTTACCTCACTAGATTTTAAAATATAATGTAATTATGCATTTTTGCCTGTGCTTTGATACTTCTTGCCTATAAATTGGGTTGAATTAACATCCTTTGCCCCTCCCCGCCCCCCCCCCCCTCTCCTAGAAACCTTTGAAATGACGGGCCTGAGTAACGGATGAAACAGAGACAAAATATTAGGATTTCGATTACAATATGCAAACTGAACTTCTGGTATTTTTACTTTCTTCTATATCTAATATATAGAAGAAAGTATTGGATTCGTGCAAATTTTCGAATTTTGACGGATTCGAACGTTTTGAGGTGTGCTGAGTTCATTTCGACTATTTTTGGAAAATGTCTGTCTGTTTGTGTGTGTATATGTGTGTGTGTGTGTCACGTCTGTGTGTGACCAGTTTTTTGTGGCTGCTCTACAGCAATAACTACCGCATGAAACCGAACGAAATTTGGTACACATATGTGCCCATGTGTGAACTTGTGCCAATTGGTTTTTGGCGCGAATTCCTCTAAGGGGGGTGGAGCAATGGGACGTTTTTTGAGTTACGCGTGCTTGCTATTCCTCAGGAAGTAACTGGCGGAATCAAACAAAATTTGGTCCACATGTTTCCCTTAACAGGAGCAGGCGCTGATTCAAATTTGGTGTCAATAGCTCAAACGGGAGTTGAGTTATAGAACGTTTTTTGTCGTCAATTGTGACTGCTGTATCTCAAGAATAACAAACGGAATCAAACAAAAAATTTTCGACAAGTAGCCCTTAGTGGGTATAAGAGCTGATTTTATTTTGGTGTCAACAGCTGAAAAGGGGTGGCGCAATCGAACGTTCTCTTTTTCCATTGTGAGTACCCAATCTCAAGAAGTAATGCTACGTTCTGGATGAAATTTGGAATAAATGTGAATCCATATGTAAAAAGGCTTTGGTTCAATTTTGACGCCAATCGCTCCAAGAGGTGTAGATTTTTTTTTGGCGAATAAAAATATTTTTATTAATGCGACAATAAGAAAGATAAATCGTAATAGATTGTCGTCTGCGTATTTCTCGTGATTTTAATTGAATGGAAATGATCGGAAATATTATCTCAATGATTTAAAATTTTTAACTGTTGCCATCTTATGTTTGTTACCGAATAAAATATTTGTAATTAATTCAAGCAAGGCATTTAAAATAACTTTCAATTTTCGCTCTTTGCTTTGCTTTTGTAATAATTCAGACATTGGGGCGGTCGTCAAGTTTTTGCATGTGTAATTTTGTTTTTGTTGGGAATATTGCTTCCTCGTCAAGCATGGGGAGGGATCAGAAAAAAAGAAGAAAAATGTAGAAGAAAGTTTCGTGATGGTGACAACATACAGGTTGTTTGTCAATTTGAAGGAATTGATGAGTTTTGAATTGTGTCATTTTTTAATAAAGCACTTTTATCATACTTGGCCTGATTGTCATGGAGTAATCTGAGACCTGATTTTGATTTTATCTCAACTTCTAGACCACTTAGAGATCTCGGGATTTCACTAAACGATTTGCTTAATCCTATGGTACAACTTAACGCTGAAAAATTAAAATTCTAAAATAAAATTATTATTTCGATTAGGATGCAAAGTAGCAAATTTCATGTCATTTCCCCACTAAATGTTTAAATATAAAACCCATTGCTGCAAATATGCGTTGCCTTGTAACAGTAATGTTAATAGCAATCATAATAAAAAATTTGAATCAAAGCTTCTCTGAAGCAAGTATGAAATGTATTCAATATCATTGCTTTCTTAGGATTTTTATCCTCATCTATGCCCATAATCGATAACGATGACGGGACTAAGGAAAAAGACATATCAAGATCTTTATCGTGAGTAACTTGCATGCTGTAAAAGATAAAATAGTTTGGGAAACCTTTTCATATATAAATGTTTCTAATAATTTAGCACACACAAGGATCAATTTTTAGGCCCGATTGCTTAAAGTTTTAGACACGCATGTAGAATTCGTTTTCTTTTAGTATGGAGCATTTATATTATGAAAACTTAGGGTGACGTTTCGTGATGGTAACATTATTCTACTTCTGAAATACATTTACACAAAAAAGAATAAAACAACAGAAATAAAAAAAAAAAAAAAAAAAAATACTAAGCACTTTTCATAATGCACTTCAAAATGATAAAATAACTTTTCTCGGTCAGAAAGGACAGTTTCAGTATTCCTGTAGTTTTCAATTATTTCAAGAAAATCACACCACAAACGAAGAAAAGTGTGGCTCAAGTCATTTCAAACCATAGAGTAAAGAAATTTGCGTAGAGAGGCCCCGTCTATAGTGAAAAGGAGATGAAATTGAAACCGGAATTATGGGATACAGCGGTGCAATGACGAGCGGAGTTAGGAAAACATGATTGCTTCGCGAGAATAGTTTTCACCAATCTTGCAAAGGCACCGAATACAGTAGCTGGCGCATTTGTTCGCATTTTAATTCATGTTTTATGCAATTTCAAAAACGTGCTCCATCAACTTGCAACAGTATATAAATTTAAATTACCAACCAATTGAGATTCAGTAATGGAATGTTTTGAATCAAAATGCATCTTAAGATATTTAGGAAGAAGCTAAGGAACTTGGGATACAGTGGTGCTACTTCCGGCTTCAATTTCTTAGTATAACGGCGCCTCTCTGTGTAATTTCTATACTCTAATGTTTCAAACCAAACTTTCCCGTTAAAAAAAATATGCGTGTTTCAACACTCATATTTATGATTGAAAGCTAGATAATAAGAAAATCTCTTCATGACTTGAGCCGCACTTTTCTCCATTTTGTGAAGCCTTTTTCTTGGAATCTCTACATAGTATAAAATGAAGTCTCCAAAAAGCGTCTGTGTGTTTGAACTCGCAAAACTCGAGAACTACCCGGCCGATTTAACTGAAATTTTCACAATTTGTTCCTTTAAGTCCTGAGAAGGTTTGCAAACCAGTTCGAATAAAATTCGATGAATAGTTCTTTTTTTATTCCAATTTAGGCCCAATTTCACATAAATTCCCGAATATGGCGGTGAAAAATTACTCGCAATTAGTAATATTATATATCGTTGTAAAGGGAAGAATTTTCCGCGTTCTACGCAATTTGTTTCAACGCTCTAACTTAATTGCGGCGGGAGTTATTTACGTTTTTAGCTCGAATTTGTTTAGGCTTAGCTGAAATTTAGGCACTACTTTCTTCATTAAATTTATCAATAAAAAGTGAAGGAATTGTCCTACCGTTTTCTTTTTGACACCATTGAAAAGAGCTACCTTTTTTACTCCAGATCTAAAACGACCTATGGTCGGAAGTTTAACCCTCTATCTCCATTAGAAAAAAAGCTACAAGCGAATTAAATGAAGTTCAAAAATCTGTTCTCTATTCAAGTTTTCAACCATTTTATTGCTTAACCATTTTATTGGTAACGCTTTTTGAATCCATTATTTCCATCTTTCTCATTTTCAATTCTGAAACTTATTTTATTTTGTGTTTCCATGGTTACGCTTTTTAAATCCATCTTTCTCATTTTATTGTAATTTCTTAAAAGTATTTTAATATCTGTCGTCATTGCTTGGAGGGGAAATTTTGCATGATGGTTTTTTTTTTCTTTTATTTATGTCTGATTGTTGAATATACGTCATTTGACACAATTTTTGTTTTCAAAATAGACCGGGCAAAGCCGGGCAACGCAGCTAGTAATTGATAACTACAGGAATACTGAAATTGTCCTTTCTGACCCAGAAAAGTTTTTTTGTCCTTTTGAGTGCATTATGAAAAGTGCTTGGTATTTTAAAAAAAAATCTGTTATTTATGTTGCCGGATTTACTTAGATTACTCAATACTCCTACGGGGAAGTGATGAGTTGTCCACACCAGATTTTCTGCGATAGTAGTCTAATTAAATAAATCCCATATGAATGATTATCATTTGCTGCAATTTTTTTGCTGACAAGAAAACCACGACTTTTTTAAGTCTAAGTCAAGAACCTCATCGGAGAGTTTTATGGGGCCATCGTTTGCATTAAAATTTCTGTCAGCTTGTGTCAAATAAATAAATGCATCAAAGCAAACGTCGAAATGGGATTCCAGGTGTAGGAAAGGAATGCAGATGACTAAATAAGGACAAGATTTTTAACATTAAGGCTTCGATGTAAGTTTATGCTTTGGTGAGAGTGAATAAGTTTCTGATGAACAATTATATGGGGAAAAAAGTTTCTAAGAAAACTTTTTAATTGATGATTTGAATCGAGAAAGCCTGGAAATCATGAATTATTTGAAAAGTTTCAAAACTCCAAATTCCACAAATCTATGCTTGTTTAGGTTCAGCATTGAAATAAATTTTTGAACTTTATCAACAATTAATTTGATAACTACAATGATTAATTTTTGGTTTTGACAAGGATTAAACAAAGCAGTATCTACAGAAAAGAGTTTTGGAGTTATTTGAAAATTGCGTTTTTCATTTCTGTATTGGAAAATCAAGTTCTTTTCATGTTCTATTTTCAGCTTAAAGCAAATAAGCATGTTTGTACAATAAACTTGGAGTAAGATAGATAACACAAGTGCAAAATGAGTAAATAAATAAATAGAAATAAATAATAAATAAATAAATAGAAATAAATAAAAAAGAAAATAAAATAATAGATAAATAAAGGAATAAAAAAAATTAAAATAAAACAAAAATAGACCCCCCTCCCCCGAAAAAAAAGATATCGCTGTTTACCTGCCCAGAGTAAAATTAAAACTGAAATAATAATAAAAAAATAATAATAAAGATTCTATAATATTTTTGAAAAAAAGAATTTTCTTTAACACAAAATATTTCGATGCATCAGTAAGCGACATTTTTTTTTTAAATTTTTTACCATTTATTGAAAATTCTCTATCTTTTACGTTCTGAATGCCTTTAACGTTGATGTTATTAAAATTTTTATTATACCTTTTCGCCTTCGAACTACCAAGTTCCAAGTCTCTAATGTTCTTATTTTTTTCATTGATGATTTTAGATTTCACTCAAACAGGGGTGTAGCAAAGGGGACGCTTTAAGGGTTAAGCCCAGCCCCTATTCTTTGGTTTCGAAAGTAGTACGAAAGCGCAGATTATATTTACTAAATGTAATATTATTGTAAATTTGCACTTTAAGTGTGAAAAATGCAATAAAATTTTAAACATATGCACGCTTATTATTTTTAATTACATAGATAACAATTATGACATCTACATCAAAAAATACTGGACTTTTTATTTTACTTTGTTTTTAAAACATTAAATTAAACATAACATCGAAACAATTATTTACACAGAAAATAGTATTGTGCACATTAATTACTTTTATTGTGGCAAATCGCAAAATGCTGTTCAAAATGCTCTCCAATTAAACATAGGGTTTTGTCATTTAATGTCATTTCTAAAGGTAAAAATATCTTTTTAATTTCTGCCTATGTCATTAGGCAGTACTTGAAGTACTTAATTTTATCCTTTGCATACATTTTTCACCCTTAGTTTAACGTTTAGTCCAAATTTTCGCGTAAAAGGAACTAAACGTTGTACTCTGCTTGCGTTAATACTTGAATTATTATTTTAAAGACTAAACTCAAAGTACAGTTAATTAGCTTTCTATTCACTTCGTTGGGCTGTCTTGATTTGATTCATCACTACATAGTATAAAATGAAGTCTCTAAAAAGCGTCTGTGTGTTTGAACTCGCAAAACTCGAGAACTACCCGGCCGATTTTGCTGAAATTTTCAATTTGTTCCTTTAAGTCCCGAGAAGAGTTCGAAAAAATTCGATGAATCTTTCTTTTTTTACTCCAATTTAGGCCCAATTTTCACTTAAATTCCCGAATATGGGAAAGAAAAATTACTTGCACATATTAATATTACATATCGTTGGAAAGAGTAGAATTTCCCGCGTTCTACACAATTTGTTTCAATGCTCTAACTTACTTACGGCGGGAGTTATTTGCATTTTTAGCTCGAATTTGTTTAGACTTAGCTGAAATTTAGGCACTACTTTCTTTATTAAATCTATCAATAAAAAGCGAAGGAATGGTGCCACAGTTTTCTTTTTGACATCATTCAAAAGAGCTATTTTTTTTAACTCCAGATCTAACTCGACCTGTGATTGAAAGTTTAACTGTCTATCTCCATCAGAAAAAAAGTTACAAGCGAATTAAATGAAGTTCAAAAATCTGTTCTCCATTCAAGTTTTTATCAATTTCATTTTGCGTTTCCACGGTAACGCATCTTGAATCCATTGTTTATTTCCATCTTTCTCATTTTCAATTCTTAAACTTATTTTATTTTATGTTTCCATGGTTACCTTTTTAAAATCCATCTCCTTTTGTTTTAATTTCTTAAAAATATTTTAATATCTATCGTCATTGTTTGGACGAGAAATTTTGCATGATGGTTTTTTTTTTCTTTTATTTATGCCTGATTTTTGAATATACGTCACTTGATGTTTTCAAAGTAGACCGGGCAACGCAGCTATTTATTTAATATTTCAGGAAGTTCAAGAAATTTTTGTCGCCACGTACTTGCATTTTCCTTCAAAACTGCATAACCTTCGACACGCTTTGCAGTATTACGCAACTTGGAAACCTCTCAAATTAATAGAGCCTATCGCGAGCTGAAGCTGATTGAAATGCATAATTGACCCATCTATCACAAAGGGCTGACACATACGTTTCATGATAGTGCTTGATCCTTCAGCTGCGCAGCAGAAAATGGCCTCAATTCACCGGAAACATTCCTCACCTGTGTCGAAGATCAAGGCTCTCGTCTTCGAAAAATTTGATGGCTTTGTGAGTTTTTCCGTCATTGTTTGCTTATCGTATTCTGTGTTATTGCGTATTGTTTTTTTCATTATGCATAGCTTTATACCAAAAAAAAAATAATAATAATAATTTGAATTTTGACCTCTTGAATTTAAATTATGTTTTTCGCGGTCACGAGTGTGTGTGTTTATGTGTGTAGGGGGGTATGTGTTTGCGTGTTTATATCTGTGTGCAGGTATGAGTGTGCGGGTAGTTGTGTGTATGAGTGTTTGTGGGGGGGATGTGTATGTGTGTAGGCACATGTGTTTGTGTCTGTGTGCAGGCATGAGTGTGTGGGTAGTTGTGTGTAGGTGTGTGTATATGTGTAGGTGTCTGTATGTATGCGTGTGTGTATGTGTTTGAGTGTGTGTGTGTGTATGTGTTTTTGTATGTGTGTGTAGGTCAATGTATGTGTGTGTATGTGTTTGTGTGTGTGTGTGTACGTGCGTGTATGTATGCGTGTAAGTGTAGGATATGGACGCAACCTGGAGACGGTTTTCGCTATAGGAGCATCGAAATTATTGTGCAATGAGGTTTTGTCAATGAAGTTATCGCACCGATGACTAATTTAATTAGTACATTTTTTAGTTGCAGAGTGTAACTGGAGTCCTTTTCTGAAATCAATACCTGTATTTGAAATTATGTCTTTATTTCCTCTTTGGTGATATGATACAGTGGTATCCTAGGCGAGGTATTTACATATGAAATATGATATTGCAAAAATAAGTTCTCTCGAAGCATATATAGTTTAGTAAAACAGGCAAAACCATTATTTGTAAATTTGCATTATGACAAATGAAGAATTATTTAAGCAATCGAAGTTTCAATTATTTAAATTTAAGGTTTGCAGATAATGTTTAGTTATAAAATGCCTAATCGAGAGCATGACGGCAAGTAGCCGACTTGGCTGACTATGAAACTAAAATACAAGGCCTTAACAGAGAGAGAGCAACTGAGCTACAGAAGCAACATATATAGTCAGCCAGAGTCATTAGCATGTGAAATGCGCATTTCCCGATGTTAGAACGGCGGGCAATCAAATGGATAAGGAATTTCGTCATTTCATGACGTAAGGCACGCACTTGTCTATCGGGAAATACGTTATATACATTGAAATTAGCATTTGTGAGTTTGCAAGATAAAAGAAAATGGGGTTTTAATTAATGCCAAATATATCAAAATAAACGTGCATTATTGATAATATTATTTGAAATTCCCAACAGAAATAATAAGCATCGAAGCAAATAAAATGACAGGACCTCAAAACAGTCAAATGAAAGCAATAAGCAATCGTGATTGCTCAATTCTTCCTTGTGATTTAAATTTAAATAACAATATGGCTGTAAACAGGGGCGAACCGAACTTAAATGTTTGGGAGGACGACACTTCTCAATTTGCCGAATGGATCTTTATATTTTGCCGAGTGGAGCTCCAAATTTTCCTGAATGATGATAGTTTTGCCGAATAATGATAATTTTGCCGAACAATGATACTTTTACCGAATGATGATAATTTTGCCGAACATTGATACTTTTACCGAATGATGATAATTTTGCCGAATTGAACACCAAATGTCTCCGAATCATCATGATTTTTTCCGAATGGAGCTCCAAACTGCACCGAATAGATCTTGTGCCAACATGGCAATATATCTCCAAGTTGGCGACTAAAAGCTTAGGAATATATCGCCAAGTGTTCGCCAAATTACAGCATCACTTGAGATGCATTAAAAATTAACATTGATTTTCCCCAAAACGGTGTAAAAGACCCCTTTTGGAGCATCCGATTGAAACCAAAAGGTGAGGTGCACAACTAAACACGATTAAGAGTCGACATACCAAATTTCAACTTTCTACGGCATACCGTTTTTGAGTTATGCTAGATAAATGCATACGCACATACATACAAACGCATGTATAGACGTCACTAGAAAACTCGTGGTAATTAACTCGGGGATCGTCAAAATGGATATTTCGGACGTTCTTAGGGACATATGCACGTGCGGTTTGGCCGAAAAAACAACTCAAAGTTCACTCGAGAGTGAGCAAAATGGAAATTTAGGCCGATACTTGAGTTGAAATTTTTTTTCGTGAATACAATACTTCCTTTACTATGTAAAAGGAAGTAAAAAGAATCCAGTATATAGCACTAATTTGAACTTTCACGTCATGAATTTAAATTATGTTGTTCTAAATCACGCATTGCGACAGGACTCTACTCGTTGGGTTTCTTGTTTGTACAAATAGAATGGAAATGGCTAAGAAATTTTTACCCGTCATATACTGTTAATTTTCTAGAATAGGTAATACGGGGTATATCCGTAAAAAAAGAAATGGTGATTAGAATGCGGTAATAAAGATAAAGATTTTATGGCCGATATCCACCAATACACTTATCATAAAGATTATTTACAGCGTATAACGTTATGTATTTTTATTGCGTATCAATCTTAAATGACGAAAAACGGAAATTTTGTATTTGGATAAAGTTTTTCTTTTTAAGTTCATCTAGAGAAAGGCGGTTTTTTTTCCAGGAAGAACGTAGTTTTACACAAACCCCCCTTTTTTAATATAGTGTCTGCTTTTGTTAAGTCCTGAAAAAAAATATGAATAAAATCAAATGGCAGGCGATCTCTAACTGTGGCGACGAAATTTTCCCTCTTAAAATAAAAAAATATAGCAACCCTCTTTACGGTAATCTGAAAAATCAGAGCAACATCAACTTTGGTCAAATGAGGATAATAAGCAAAAAAGTCAATTAAAGATGCATAAAAAGCTAAATCTTTCGTAATATTCACTTGTCTGTCTGAAAATATGATATTTTTAGTTGTTAAAAGAAAGAAAGAAAAAAAAAAATAAATAAATAAAGTGAAAGACACATATGACTTAAAATAAGGGAAAATTTTTTTTACCGTTTTGCCCCGACGAAAGATATAATTTTTCCATTTTCCTCTACTTTCCGTCGGTTCGCCTACATGAAAGCCCTAAATGTATCAAAAGGTAATATTGAAAGGGAAAAACAAGAAGGGAAGGAAATTACTTCTCGGCGAAAAGTTGAGAGCAACAAGTTTAGTTGTGCGTAAAAATTGTTTTGAATAACAAAAATTACCTGTCGTAATAATATAAAATAGTTTCTTTTATTGCGGTTGTTTCCTTCAGTCAAAAGTACTACTTTTAGTCACTGAAATTGATAGAATAAGAAAAAAAAAATAATATGCAGCGAGAAAAAAAAACTTTCATTTTCCCAATGCTTAATTTTTAATTAATTTTTTTAAATGTCCGATTTTGAAAGTAAGGCGTGGTCTTTATGACATCACAAATAATGTACTTTGGCGCATCTATCTAACGCATTTCCACGTTATGATAATCAAGAAGCGAATTAAAATTGCGCTCTACGCTTGCTATCAACCCTATCGTTGCCAATACACGTGAGTAAAGATTCTAGTTAAATATTTTGCTTTGTGAATGGCAACACAAAAAGGCATTTCATCATTTGTGATGCCATCAGCAGAAGCGTTAAACAATGAAAGCACACCGATTTAAGTAATTTTTTCAAAATATTAAACTTAAACAAATTATTTATAAAATGGTCAGATCTTATGTTTTTAAGCATGCTCTTTCAGAAAAAAATACTTTTAAAATTTTGGAAACGACCCCATTTCATTTCCATTAAAATTATTGATGTTTTATTTATGTTGAAAAGAGCAATGACACTGAAGAAACTTGATGCTTGCTTCAAGAAGCCTTCATTCAAAATTATCGCCATACTATTGGGTTGGTTTCCTTCAGTCAAAAGTACTACTTTTAGTCATTGAAATGGATAGAATGAGCAAAAGAAAAAATACATGGACCCACAAAATACTTTCATTTTCCCAACAGTTATTTTTAAATTAATTTTTTAAATGTCCGATTTTTCAAATAAGGTGTGGTCTTTATGACGTCACAAATGATGCTCTTTGGTGCATTTTTTAACTACGTTTCCACGTTATGATTATCAAGCAGCGAATTAAAATTGCACTCTACGCTTGCTATCAACCCTATCGTTGCCAGTACACGTGAGTAAAGATGCGAATTAAATATTATTCTCTGTGAAAATGGCATTTCATTATTTGTGATGTCATCGGCAGAAGCGTAAACAATGAAAGCGCAGAGATTAAAATAGTTTTTTTTTTTAACTTAGTCAAATCATTTAAAAAATGGTCAGATCCTATGTTTTTGAAGCATGCTCTTTCAGAAAAAAGTACTTTAAAATTTTGGAAACGACTTCATTTAGCGAAAAGAATAAATACTATTGCATTAACAATACGCTATTAGAATTATTTGCGCAATCCACTTAAATTCGACTTAATGTTGCTTAGCAGAACTTTAAAGGTGTGAAATTTAAATATTCTGATTAAGTCAATAAATAAGTTAATAATTGAACATGGAGTTGGTGAACACATTTCAGAACTCGACTCGAGATAATATTTGTAAACCACTTCTCATTACAAAACACGTTCAAGATTTTTTTAATACAACAAACCTCCAAATAAAGCGAAAGAAGAAAAAAAGGGAACAAAGAAGGATTGATGGAAACTCTGCAGAGAAAAATAAATGGTTTGCATAACTATACCCCTCAATCTTTTTTTCAGCATCCACATCCTGCATATTTCATGTAAACATATATAATAAAGAATGCCAAATATCAGCTTTCGGAGAGACCAATTTGATTAAACAGTGGGTACCACCTTTCGCGTGATCTTTGGAAAAACGGTGTTCGAAAAATGGGAAGGCAGACGATTTTTCATTGTTTTTGTCTTTATTCCATCAAAGTGGCTGAAGTGTTCGTGATTTATATTTCTCTAAACAAAAGCTCTGAGACTGCATTTTCTTCGCAATTTTTGCAGTTTAGAGAAGGCGTAGTCAGATTTAGGAGTTCATTTGAACCAAGGACATTTGGCAACCCGTAGTGTCACCCTTCTTTTTTTTCCCTTTTTTTGTGTTTTTTTTTTTTTTTTAAGTGTGATAGATTTGGCGAAGTATCTTGACTCATAACATAGAATGTTTTAAACTTTTCGTTTAAGTTGTATCGTGTGTTCATTAGCATCAAATAGATCTCAATACTGCAATTTTTTCACGTTTTAACTTTTAAAACCTTTTTTCTTCAAAAAAAAAATATGTTTCAAATGTAAGTGTAAAAAGTTGTGTATTTTGCCAGTGGTCATTTTTTTCCTTAAGAGACACTATGATGCATTCAGGGCCGCAGAGAGTCAAGGCGAGCCTCTTGTCAGTTATGTCACCGGGGCCCTCTCGCCCCCCAAAAAAAGAAAAAAAAGAAAAGAAAAGAAGAATAAAGGGGAAAAAAGAGAAGAACATGGAGAAAAGAAGAAAAAAAGGGAGGAGAAAAGAAAAAAAAGGGGGAGGGGCAGAAAAATCAAAACTGCTCACTAGAAACAATTAACTCTATTTTAAGTGTCACAACAGTAAATATCAAAAGAGTAAATTTTATTTAATCTTTACGTTTTCTCTTATTTGGAGTTTTTTCTCCCTTTCTTTTTCTTTCTTTTTTCTTTCCTTCTTTTCTTCCTTTTTTTGCGTCAGTGTCGCCTCCCCCCCCCCAAGGCCCGGGCCCCTAGTTTCCAACTAGACTGACATGGCCTCTCGTCAGGCCTGGGTGCATTTACCGTGGAGAGTATTTAAGCAATCAGATGGCTTTATTTTATTTAATTTCTTGCCCATTCTCCAATTATTTCACACTATTGTGGTCACAACTGGGGGGGGGGGTGAAGAATGTCAATTGGTAGCGAGTCACGTGGTCCATTGATTTCAGTGTCGAGTGGACCGTAAGGGACTCTTCATAAATGATGTCACGTTTTTTTTTTTTCAACATATTTGATCCCTTCTCCCTTTGTCACAAAGTATAAGACAAAGAGTAAGAAAATCAATCATAGAGTCTGACTGATTTTAAGGTAAAGGAGTCGGAGTCGGAAGTCGCAGGCTGTAAAATTCTAAGAGTCGGAGTCTGACATTTTCCTCTTCGGGTCTATATTTTTGCCAAGGCTGCGGAGTCAGAGTCGGAGTCGTGGAGTAGGAGTCAAACTGATTTTGGAGTAGAAAGAGGTCGGAGCGGGAGTAGAAGGCTTTAACATTCTAGTTGGTCATTTTTCCTCCGTGTCTGTATTTCAGGGAAGAAGGCATAGGAGTCGGAGTAGAAGGCCCTAAAATTCTAGGAGTCGGAGTCGGGAATTAGTCATTTTCTCACCGATTGCGTAGCCCTGGTAAAAACATCTGCACTTTGCATGCATTTCAATCTTACTACTTTTATATATGCGAAAGTTTGTCTGTATGGATGTATGGATGTATGGATGTTTGTTACTCTTTCACGCAAAAACTACTGAACGGATTTTGATGAAACTTTACAATAATATAGCTTATGCATCAGAATAACACATAGGGTAGTTTTCGTCCCGTTATGGGGGGCAAAACCCCCTTAGGGGGGCAATAAAACACAATTTTTGTATAAATTCTCTAATATTGGGATGAAAAAATACTTGCACATATTTACATTATATGTCCATCGAAAGCTCTGATTTTTCTGCTGAAGATGGCACCTGTTCGAAATTTCTAAGTAGGATAAAAAACGAGTTATGAGCTTTTTAGTTCCATGTTCGAAGGCGGCTTTCCTCAACTCAATACAGTATTTAGTGTATCATCTCAACTCCCTGTCGATAGCGACAATTGTTGTATTGTTGTATTGCTTTTCGTGACTGTTCAAGGCTTTTCTCAAGTCAAATCTTGAAGTAAGATTTTTGCACAAGATTGGCAAATAATACATGATTTGGCTGATCATTTTCCACTTAAACGGAACTTCAATGTAATTAATGGTTCTTATTATTATTTATGCTGATTGATCACTTACTCATTATCCAATCAACCAGCAGATCGCCAAAATTTTTGCAGAAAGATTTCCGTAACTGATGCATTTGGCAGTTTTTTCAACGTCACTGTTTTTGAAGCCGAAGACTACGTCATAATATTTCTCAGCTTTCACCATGTAAACAAAATATCGCCAATCAAAGAATTTTCAAAAGATTTTTTTTACTGTGTTAAATAATCCAGCAACTAAATTAGGCAAATCCATCAACAGCACAAAAACTTCCATTAATTTTCCTTTTTGCAGAATTTCAAACAATCACCAAATTTTACTACTTATTTTGGAACCATTTCGGATGAAACTGTTTAGCGCCATTTTATGGTGACCAAAAGTATCTCAGCATCTGGCGACGATATCTCTGTAAAGAAAATTAATATCATATCGTTTTACAAAATAAGGAAAGAATGGGGGAGCATCATCGAAGGTACCCCAAAATGACTTTCGCAAATTCGGTAAAATCGCACCAAAAGCCCACAATGATTGAAATTTCCCAAAATAACTAAAGCAAGTATAAGGGGACTACGAGCGCAGCTACTTTTCTTTAATCACTTCGTACTTCATTAGCCACAGAGAAAGGTTTTAGACTCCATGTTAAAAAAAAGTATCAACAGATTAATCTTTTTAAACATGAGAAGATTAATTTCATGTTTTTTAAATTTGTATATGCTTAAATATAGTGTTTTCGTTTCTAAATCAATACTATTTCGTTCATTTTACTTATTGCTATTTTAGTTTTATGGGTAAGGAAGAAACTCGATTTTTAATCACGTCAAAAAGATGTGTTTTAAATTCTTTCACTTAAAACAGAAAACAAAAGCAAGTAACGATTTTTTCTCATAATTATTACTGACCCAGGCAACGCCGGGTATTTTTGCTAGTGTTAATATATGGCATTCTGATTTTTATTAGCAACATTTTTTATTTCTGATACCAAAAGTTGAGAATGCATTCAGAATCTGCGTAGTTTTTTCTATTTTTTTTGTGTCACAAAGTAATTTTTCGTGTTGCCGTTAATGTTAAAAAGTTTTGGATTGTTCAAAAACTACCCTTAAAATAGCTAAATCGAAAAAAAAAAAGTTTCTATACATGTTTCTCACCAAGAGCATTTTGACATAAATTTCACATGACATAAATTTCTTTGTTGACGCTTATGTTCAAGCGCTCATAATAATCAACGATTACTTTACTTTCTCTGCATCTTACAATGGGGTCGTTTCCGAAATTTTAAAAGTATTTTTTTCTGAAAAAGCATGCTTAAAAACATAGGACCTGTCCATTTTTTTAAATAATTTGAATAAGTTTAATAAATTTTAAAAATTATTTTAATCGGTGCGCTTTTATTGTTTACACTTCTGCTGATGACATCACAAATGATGAAATGCCATTCACCGAAGCAAGAGTCACTATATAGACAGGCCGACGCATCAGCTTAAGTTTAGCCATTTTGGATCGGATTTTTCATTGTTGCGGAGCTATGGTTACCACAGAAAAGTTTCGTGTTTCGCCAAATTTGCCGTAAATGATATTTTATTCAATAAACAATTCACGTGCAGCTAATAATCGCTCGCAGTGAACAATCACCAAACGCGACAACTCGCCAGACAAGACAACCACTCAAACACGCGCTCCGATCCAAAATAGCTGAACTTAAGCTGATGCGCCGGCTCGTATATATAGGGGCCTTAACCGAAGCCATTATTTAATCCGCTTCTTTTCTCGCATGTTTTGGTTACAATATGGTTGATAGCAAGCGTATAGGGCGCAATATTTAATTCGCATCTTGATTATCATAACGTGGACCGCGGTAGAGAGAAAGTAATGCGCCAAAGTACATTATTTCTGACGTCATAAGGACCAAGTCTTATTTTCAAAATCGGACATTTTAGAAACATAATTAAAAATTAAGCGTCGGGAAAAATGAAGGTTTTTTCACGCTCCATGTCCCCTCCCCTTATTCTATCAATTTCAGTGACTAAAACTAGTACATACTTTTGACTGAAGGAAACAACCCCATTTTGTGATAGTCTATCCAACACTTTTCTTGTTTAAACAAGAAAAAGCATTTATTGTTAAAAGGAATGAGATACTGCAAAAGAACTTTTTTTCGCGAAGCTTTCATTTTCGCAATTTTTGCGAGCCGGTTATAGATGCAAAAATTTTAGCCTCGCGAAATATTTCAACGACATATATATAATCAAATTTCGGTTATGTTCAAAAAAATTCGCAGAATTTTCAGCTCGAAAAATCACCGATATCTTCATTTTCAAAGAAATTATGGCTTGCGAAAATAAGTGCTTTTCAGTAAACAATAAAATTACTCTTAATTTTTCAAAAACATATAAAAGTACCCAAAAGGAAACCATAGCAAAAATTCGAAAAGACAAATCATTTTCATATAACATGAAAAAAAAAAGAATGAAATATAGCATCGTTGTTTTAAGAACTATTTCTGAAGATATTTATAAAAGAAATAATGGGCAGACTTACGGAACGTAATATATATAAAATAAGAAGTCTTTTCAAACCACCATAATAGCATGTTTATTCAAACTAGAAATGAATGTAATGTTTTTGTTTTCTTTTTTTCAAATCATGAGTTCAAATTCCTAAATGCAAAATAAACAGAAAGGAACCGAAATTCGAATGCATAGTTTTATAAATAACAATTTTGCGTGTGAATTATTTTATCTGAATAGCTAAAATATTTATTTTTAGACACTTCAAAACATTTTGATTCCTGATGGAAATGGTGTTTAGTTTCTTTATTTCTATTTTATCCCTTTGTTCGCTGTAGGATTCAATTACTAACCTATTGAATTTTCGGTTATGTATCATCACAATTATGTTAAAAAAGTTAGAAGAAAACATTTGCTTTTCATGAATGGGAATAAAATTTTGCGAAAGCAATTCTTTGCTTTCAAATTTGATAAATTCAAAATTGAACGTCTATCTGACATCAAACAGGCAATTGTAACTTCATTAACTTTTTCATATGTTGTCAAATTTTGCTTGGATGGTAAATATAGCATAATTGAAATGGGGTCGTTTCCAAAATTTTAAAAGTATTTTTTTCTAAAAGAGCATGCTTAAAAACATAGGATCTGACCATTTTTAAAATAATTTGTTTAAGTTTAATATATCTAAAAAATTACTTAAATCGTTGCGCTTTCATTGTTTACTTTTCTTGCCGATGACATCACAAATGATGAAATGCCATTCAATGCTGCCATTCACAGTGCAAAATATTTAATGCGCATCTTTACTCACGTGTATTGGCAACGATAGGGTTGATAGCAAGCGTAGAACGCAATTTTAATTCGCTGCTTGATTATCATAACGTGGAAACGTAGTAGAAAGATGCGGCAAAGTGCATCATTTGTGATGTCATGAAGTCACACCCTGTTTGAAAAATCGAATATTTTAAAAAATTAATAAAAAGAAAACTGTTGGGAAAATGAAACTATTTTCTGGGTCCATGTTTTTTTTTTTTTTTGCTCATTCTATCCATTTCAATGACTAAAAGTAGTAGTTTCAACTGTAGGAAACCATCCCATTCTGAGGTTAAAGTATTTACCATTCTTTCCCTCACCCTTTGAACAAACTTTTCACACTTACACCCTTCACACATTGATTGTCTTTATAGCTACAAAACTTGCTATGGTTTTCTTAGTAATTATTTGATCAGTTGATTTTGTTTCCAGTAACGTTATATTTACTTGTACGGAAATATTTTTCATTTTTTCTTATTGTTATATTAATACGTGAACATCAAAAACCATCCCTCCCTTTTTAGAGCCTTAATAGAGCTATAAGAGGAGATGAATTAAACTTACATCTTTCAGACTCTCCTGTGTCACAAAAAAGAAAAAAAAACATTTGAATTTTGACCTCTTGAATTCAAATTATGTTTTTCGCAATCACATGTGTGTGTGAGTGTGTGTGTATGTAGACGTGTGTGTTTATGTGTGTGTGGGGGGGGTATGTGTGTTTGTGTGTAGGGGGTATGTGTATGTGCGTGTAGGCATGTGTGTTTATGTCTGTGTGCAGGTATGTGTGTGTGGGTAGTTGTGTGTATGAGTGTTTGTGTGTGTGGGGAGGGGGAATGTGTATGTATGTGTAGGCATATGTGTTTGTGTCTGTGTGCAGGCATGATTGTGTGGGTAGTTGTGTGTGTATGTGTACGTGTCTGTATGTATGCCTGTGTGTATGTGTTTGTATATGTGTGTAGGCGTATGTATGTGTGTATGTGTGTACGTGCGTGTATGTATGCGTGTAAGTGTAGGATATTGACGCAACCTGGAGACGGTTTTCGCTAGAGGAGCAGCATCGTGAGGAGCCGGTCGACGGTGATGCTGCAGAGGGTGCTGGCGGGAAAATAAAATGATAGGACCTCAAAACAGTCAAATGAAAGCAATAAGCAATCGTGATTGCTCAAAAAAAAGTTTTCTCAAAATTCGGTTTCATACTATTTCGTTCCAATTTTATGCAAATTTTGTCAAAAATTTTCTATTTCGGCGACGAAAAATCTTTATATACTTTGAATTTCGGGTTTAATTAAAACATTTGATTTCTTAAAGCAAGATGACCTTAATGTTGAATAAAGAGCTTTGTGCTTGAAATGTAAAAAAAAAAAAAAAATAACAGCGTTTAATTGCACAAGTTGCAGATTACTGCAGACACGTGTTTCGGGGTTACAGAAAACCTCTTTCTCAACACAAAAACCATACATTTTCATCCATAAGTTGTTGTTGTTTTCCTGTCCGTAGTTAATAAAAACTACGGAAAGATTGGTGCCATTGCCTCGAGATGTTATACTTCTTTACTTAATTATAGACTAGAAAATCGCCCATCAAGGTATGATGGGTGAAAATTGCTTCTACATTTAAACGAAGCAAATCGCCTGTTTGGTGATATTTTTATAGTTGAAATTGTAACCCTAACTCCAGTGGATTAACCCCTAAACTTCAGTAGGTAGCATTCATTGTTGACCCCTGTTTCGTTTCTTCATTCCCCTGAAATGACACAGTCTTACCAGTAAAACAGTTAGGTTATCGGATCCAGTACAGCCTTGTCACAATAAAGTCTTTCCCTGCATTTTAAACGTTACCAAAACATCCTTATATATTATTTCTGTAGCCTTTTTTTGGTTTCTACGCCAGATTTTCCTCAATTCTTGATCGATTTCTTTGACTTACGCCTTATTTTAAAGCTTATGGTGCTGGCTACTGACGAAAAATAGACCCACGGTCTTAAAACTGTTTTTTTAGCCGAAAAACCTGTTTTAAAGAACCAGAATGAGGTTTTCGGTTAAACTTATAACTTTAATTTGCACTAAGACCGCCAGAGCTGAATAGCTTGATAGGCAGAGCGTTCTCTTCGTAACCAGAAGAATGCGTGTTCGGTCCACGTCCGGACAGTCTGCAACAAAAAATTAGAGAAATATCGCGCATTACATGAACACTTAATTAAGTGAATAACAACTATGAAGGTATAGAATAAATGTGAAGGAAACGCTCCTTGCTGATATGAAAACTTGAAGTGACTTTGTGCTAAATTACTTCGGAATTGTACGTTTTTTTTTTTTTTTAAAGCTTTGGCTCTGGTAAGAAAATTAAAGCATAATGTAAGCGAAAATATAAGTAACAAGTTTTAGATTTCAGACTACAATAGAATTGTTTTTTGTTCAGAAAAAAATAATAAATCGTATATTGAAATATATATTCTTCTAATGAGTTTTTGACTCTTTGTACAAATAAAAAAATTACTACCTCAATTTGAAGGGTAAAATATATATTTTTTCTTCTTTTTGCAAAAAAAAAAAAAAAATAGCTTATCACATTTTTACTACATTCGAAAAGCTACGCTTAAAAAAGAGCATAGTTCAATTTATTTTGTATTTTAACCGTGCTGTTAAATGATGAACACGTGCTGCCATCTAAGTCATAACGGTTCAAGCAGACTGCGGTAACAAATTGTCAAAATTTTCAAGAATAAAAAAATGTTTCTTCAATATCTTATCATATATATTATTCCCTTCTCATTTTAAAACTTATCAGGCTGGCTAATGAAGAACAATAGACTTACGGTCGAAAAATCAAGTTTTCGAAAACGCCCCTTGCTGTTTCAAAACCTTGATGCTGGCTGTATTTCTTATACATTTTTTAAAAGCAAAGTTCTAATGCAGTTTTCCATTTTTTACGTCGCTTTCGGCAAAAAAAAAAAAAAAAAAAAAAAAAAAAATAGCCTTTGTGTGTGTTCATATTTTAATAAAGCTTAAAATCACTGGACTTAGTTGTTCGGTTAAATTGATAAGTTTTTTTCGGTAGAGCGTTCGGCTATAAACTATCTGAACTTCGGGCAAGTTTGGGCTGTCCAATATAATATCAAATTTATATTAGTATTACGCATTACATGTACTCATAACATACAAACGTAATAAAATAAATGCAGTGGGAATACTACTTGGTGTTTTGACTCCTTTATGCAGGCTACAGTTATCCTTCGGATAAGTTGACTGTTAATCGAAGAGTGTTCTTCCTTTTTTTAAGCTTTGACTACATCCAGACCACTCAGCATAATGTAAGCATAAAAAAGTTAGATTTACCTAAAAAAAATCCTTTTTGTGCAGAAAAACATTTTCATTGTATCCTGAAATGTAGATGTTTCTAATAGCAGTGTTCGACCTTTTGGACAAATGAAAAAATACTACGCAAAATTAAAACTACGAGTTTCACCCAGTAAACCTTTAATTTTTTATCCGCGCTAATACGATATAAAGCATTAAAATTATTATCAACTTCATTAGCAAGAAATCATTTTCTACTCCTCTGCTTTCTGCTGAAAAAAACATTTTGTCTACGTTCGAAAAATTACACTTAAAAAACGGACTCAGTTCAACTGGTTTTGGTTTTGAAATTTAAGTGTTCGATTAAAAGAGATACATGTGCGGGCATTTAAGCCGTAACTGTTAAAGCAACCTTCTATGTGAAATAGTTCAATATTCAAAGATAAAAACACTTATTTTCAATCTAATTTATTACTTCTCTAGAATGTTCGTTTCAATCGCTACGTGAGATCTTCGTCATTCTTTAATCAAATTCCATGCTTTTCGAATAATTTTAAATCGTATCATGCTGGTTAATGACAAAACATAGAAGCATGATCTTATTATTATTATTATTTTTTATTTGGAAAAAAGCTTTTTTGCTGTTTTTTACTACGCATTCCTTCAATGAATAGCTTTCGAAAAGGAAGGCGCAATTGCTAGGTTTGTTGGGGTGTCGGGCTGTTAATCAGAATGGCGCCAATTCGAATCCGTTACAATAAATATCTCTTTAATGTTTCTTTTTCTCCCGTCAGATGATCACATGGGCAGGACTGTATTTGCCACAACCTGTTTTTTTACATGCACAATTATTGCTTTTTCACGAGTCACTACTCAGCCACACTTTTAATGATATTTATGTTTGAATTGAAAATATGTAAGACCAAAAGGTGAGCGATGATCAAATTATCACAACGTTGTATTTAACGAGGTTTTGTTACTGATGTCTTTAAATTACATGCCTTCTCTTCTGCGCTTACTTTTTTTTCGGTTCTTCTTCATAATGTTCTTCCTTTGAAATTCTTAAAGAGCGAAATACCTTATGAAACGGTTCGAAGCACAGTGCGGAGTCCCGCACGGGTCGACTAGTATTATCAAACTGTCATGCCGTGGCGCGAATTTCATTGTTGAATCTCGCGCGTTACTCGATCATCGGCTATTATACATATGCGGATAAGACAACACAAAAAAGATTTACATCACATACTACACAGGAAATAACACCCATGGCACCGGTGGGAATAGAACCCACGACCTCTGTCTTATGAAACGAATCTTCTACCGCAGAGCCACGGCGAAAAGCAGAAGCGAAAATTGGCGTCAAATGTTTTTGGCGTCAAACATTTGACGCCAAAAGACGTCAATATTTCAGACAAAATCTCAGTGTTTCAGCTGGTTTATTTCACGTCCCGGTGAAAGATAAATTTGATTCGAGATGACCAGAAAAGTCTAAAAATAATTAACTGTGAAGGATTATTTTGGATCATTATGTACTGTTTGACCATCGATTACATGGAAAGGCTAATATCCGGTTTATAGGCGGAAATGGAAGTATCTATTAGTTTATAGGGATGTTAGTTGGTTTGTTTCACATTTGCACTTTTGCTTCTATATTATTTAGCCTTTGTTTTGTAAAAATGAAAATTTGCTCACAGCAACATTTTTTAAATCTGAAATATATTCGATCTATATTCTCACTGCAAAAATTAATTGATTTATTTATTCACAACAAAGTTTTGAGCTTACCATTTTGCTTTTATGTTCCTGAACGAAATTAAAATATTGTATTTTCTTTTTGTTATTTCCATGGTATCTATTTTTGTTTCCCTTAATTTTATTTTAGAGAATGCAATAAATGAATAAGGCACTAGTGACACATTATAAAACGTGTGCATCAAAATCCCATCGTTATTTTCCCTTCTCCCCTGCTAGATTCATTCAGATGGAATCGTCTTTACTTGGCACATTGCCGAATTACATACAATTCGTGGTCAAACAGTACTTTGTCATTTGCAACATTTTTATATAAAATAAATATCAGATTAGCTTGTGAGGATTTTTACAAGAAGATTAAAACCAAGAAAGACTTTTTAAAATAACGTCCTAGCCAATAAAAAGTGCGAATAAATATTACTCAAATTCTTTTTCCTCATACAAAATGTTTCTTTATACTAAAGTAACTTATAAATGCTACATGTAGAAAATAAGATGTTTAAATTTATCTGATTGTGTTATTTATTAATAACTCTGGTTTAGGTTCATAATTACGAACCATTTATTCATAGCAATAAAAATGAATTAACCTCTTAAACACTCTAAAATACAGCCTGAGGTGTGTACTGTGTACCCTTTCGGATAGTCGAGACGCTGGGGGAGGGGGGGGGGGGAGTAGAGTGTTTCAAAAAAAAAAAAAAATTAATTTGAATTTTGACATCTTGAATTCAAATTATGTTTTTCGCAATCACAAGTGTGTGTATGTAGGCGTGTGTGTTTGTGTGTGGGGGTATGTGTGTTTGTATGTAGGGGGCATGTTTATGGGTGTGTAGGCATGTGTGTTTGTGTCTGTGTGCTGGCATAATTGTGTGGGTAGTTGTGTATATGAATGTGTGTGTGGGGGGGGGGGGGGTATGTGAATGTGTGTGTAGGCATATGTGTTTGTGTCTGTGTGCAGGCATGAATGTGTGGGTAGTTGTGTGTATGTGTGTGTGTGCGTGTGAGTGTGTAGCTGCATATGTATGCGCGTGTGTGTAGGACATGGATGCAACCTGGAGACGGCTTTCGCTATAGGAGCAGCATCGTGAGGAGCCGGTCGACGGTGACAGGGTGCGGAGAGTGACAGTGGGAAAATAAAAAGATAGGACATCAAAACAGTCAAATGAGAACAATAAGCAATCGTGATTGCTCAAAAAAGAATCAGGTAAGAGTCCAGGACACCCTCTAATTGTTATAGACTTACTAATAGTAATATGCTGTAAAAGTTTTAGCTTCTTACTCAAATTTTAAGACGGTGCTCAATGACCCCTCTATTTAACACTATAGCCGTAGCATAGAAAATCTCACAAATTTTGATACATTTAATTTCCCCAGCTGTTTTTTTTTTGTAAATAATTATTTTATTGCAATGTATATGCATAATACTCGTGTATATTATAACATGTAGCATTATTTTTTCAGTTCAATGTATTTTTTAACCCCCCCCCCTCCCCATGCTGATGAAGTTTGGGGGAGGAGGTTGAGCACCTTCTTTCAGTTGAAATAGGAAACTAAAATTCTTCCAGTATATTATACAAATACAAAAGTGACGATCAGCAACAGGCTCTGGGTCCAGCTAGGTTGGTCCTAGTCAATTTACAATCAATCCCCAGTGAAGATCAATGGCCCTCTTAAAACTATCTACTCCCTTGCTCAGTACCACCTCTTCCGGTAAGCTGTTCCAAGGTTCCACTACCCTGCTAAAATAATAATTTTTCTTAATATCCATGTTAGTCTGAGATTTAAATAGCTTTAAACAATGACCCCTTGTCCTGTTTTCAGTGCTAAACTTTAGCCCCGTAACATCTTTCATTTTAATACTTTTAAACAACTGAATCATGTTCCCTCGGTCTCTTCTTTGCTCAAAACTGTACATTTTTAACATTCTAAGCTTTTAATCGTAGTCTAAATGAGAAAGTCCATTTATTAGCCCGCCTTTGAACCCTTTCCAATACATTAATATCTTTCTTAAGATAAGGAGACCAAAACTTAATCTCATACTCCAAATGAGGTCTTACCAAACTTCTATATAAGGGCAGAACTTCTTTAGATTTGTTTGAAATAGATGGATTGAAAAACCCAAGCATCTTATTGGCTTTGTTACTAGCTATGCTGCACTGTTGGCTAAACTTTAAATCCTGATTTATTAAGACGCCCAGATCAGTAATTTTTTCTGCTTGACTATTGACTGAACCTTGCAAATAATAACTTGTACACTTATTTCCGTGCCCTAAATGCAGCACTTGACATTTCCCAACATTAACAGCCATACCCCCATTTATCAGCCCACTCCGTAATATTATCTACATCCTCTTGCAGCTGATTTGCTTGTTCTTCATTATCTATAATCCCCATAACTTTGACATCATCAGCAAAACAGTTCATGTTCCCAGAAATATTTTTATGCTATGCACAAGTCTAAAAATATTGAGGGGTGTCCTGGCATCTAAGAGAAACTTTTTTTTTTTACATGTATTTTTGAACCACCCAAGGGGGGGGAGGCATTCTGGTATAACGGTTAAACATTTAAGAAGTTTTGGCAAGCCAAAAGATGTACTAGCACGACAATATGAAAACTGTTTATTACAGTATAAATTATATTTTAACGAATTTACGTGGTTCATAGTATGGGGCGTGCTTTTGCTCACTTTATATCGATTACAAATGAATCATCAAAATCGGTTCAGTTGAAGAAAAGTTGTTAAAAGAAAAAATAAAGAAGAATTAATCATATGGGTCCAAAAATCGTAACCTTTTTTCCTTTCTTTGCTCTTTCTTTTTTATTTGAAGTTGGTTAACAATTAATTGAAACTGATCTGTTTGCTCTGCTCTGTTGGTGGCCTGGCTAAAAACAAATGTTTTATTACAGTCATAAAAATTGTCAAGTGAACAAAACAAGTTATTGAGTCGAAGTTTCTTAATTTCTAGAAACAAACGTAATAAAAGTAATATAATGTGTCCTCAGCATTTTATCTTGAATTAAGTGTTCCATTTCGTCGACGGATGTTCCCATAATTCTGATTATCCTACATAAACGCGACAAATTTATTGTGAAACAAATACCGAAGCATACGTCATCTAACACTGAGGCTCATGTGACTGCAGATGTCGCCATTTTGTAGCAGGCGCTTCATTAAAGTTTTGTTGTGTGATCAAGAAGCTTTAGCATCATTTTTTTTTTCTGATTTTATTCCAAGATTGACTCAGGATGATGGCTATCAAACGCATTTTACTCGAAGTACAGCTCCAGTGCGGCACTAGACCTTAGTTCTTAGTTCATACACTGAAAAAAAAGAAAAAAAAAACCGAAATGTTTCTGATTATTTCCGTGGACCGTTTCGGGATTTCACATGTTTTCACCAATTTTCTGTGAAAACATGTGAAAATCAAGTACCTTTGTCAACACCTTTCTTGAATTGCTACAAGTTGCACGAATGCAGCTACCAGTTTGGAGATAAACTGAGGGTATTTATTAAGTGATCGACTTCTGTTCGATTATTGCCCGTACAGATTGATTAAGCTTCCAATGAGAGTAAATAAGTCTCTGGATTCCGTAGCTTTTTGAGAATGGGGTCGTTTCCAAAATTTTAAAAGTATTTTTTTTCTGAAAGAATATGCTTAAAAACATAGGATCTAACTATTTTTTAGATGATTTGTTTAAGCTTAATATTTAAAAAAAAAAATACTTAAACCGGTGCGCTTTCATTGTTTACATTTCTTGCCGATGATATCACAAATGATGAAATGCCATTCTGTGTTGCCAGTCACAGAGCAAAATATTTAATTCGCATCTTTACTCACGTGTATTGGCACCGATATGGTTGATAACAAGCGTAGAGCGCAATTTTAATTCACTTCTTGGTTATCATAACGTGGAAACGCGCTACAAAGATGCGCCAAAGAGCATCATGTGACGTCATCAAACAGCTCTGCAAGTTGGTACCAATTATTTTGAAACCCGGGGAAGGGTGCTTTTTGTTCCAAAAAGAGCTTATAATGCGTTTTTAAAGTTTCTTTCTAATTGACGATTTAAATCTTTGCGAATCAAATAAGATTGCGAAGCAATCTTCGGGGGTTGGTGAGCGTTAGCGAGCAGGGGGCAAAGCCCCGTAGTTATTGTAAATAATTGTATATACTCATGATTTATAATTCTGCGACTTAATATTTTTATTTGTACAACCTTCTGATAAATTACTTGATGCTCGATAATAATACATTCGACAACAATCAACATCGCCGGGCCCCTCTCGCCCCCTTAAAAAAAGAAGAAAAGAAAAGAAAATGAGAAAAGGGGGGGGGGGGAGAAAAGAAAATGGGGGAAAAGAAGAAAAAGTGGGGGGGGGGGGAGAAAAAAAGGAGAGGGGAGAAAAAAAATCAAAACTGCTCACTAGGAAAACAACTAACTATATTTTAAGTGTTACTGCAGCAAATACAAAAAGAGTACCTAAACATTATTTAACCCTTACGTTTTCTCTTATTCGGAGCCCCCCCCCCCCCACCGCTTTTTATTTCTTTTCTTTTTCTTTTTTCTTTCCTACTTTTCTTTCTTTTCTTTCCTTCTTTTATTTATTTATTTATTTATTTATTTGCGTCAGTGTCACCGGGCCCCTAATTTCCAATAGGCTGACATGGCCTCTCGTCGTATCTGATCGCCCCCTCCATAAAACTTATCAAATTTTTACTACTCTCATTCCATGCAGGGTCCCCACAAGGGCCTGGGCCCCTAGTGCCCGACTCTGCTGAGGTAGCCTCTCGTCGGCCCTGCTTATTCCACCTTCCTGCCAGAAATTGACCTCTTGTTCCTTACTCTTAATGTCGTAAAATCCTCATCAAGACCGTCCTTCCATCGTTTTCAGATCTTCCTCTTGATCTTCTACAAGGAAAGTTGCATTAAAGACCTTAAAATGAGAGTTCTGTCTGTATCCATTTCAAGGAGATGACCTTCTCATCTCTATCTATACCTTTTTCCATTTAGTTTCATTGATTTAATACTGTCCTACCCAAAATCAGCCATTTTTGTTGCAAAAGCTTCTTCTCTGGCTTAAGGAAAGCATGTGCATCAATCCATTAAAATCTGACTTAAAATATATTTTAAATTTTCGTTGTCAAAAATTTTGTTTAGTTGAAAGGTGTTACTTTGAGTGGGTAAAAATATATTTTTGTCCCTTTTTGTATTCTTGAAATAATGATGGATGCCATTTAGTGGTGCTTCTGTTTTGCTTATCTCCAGTAATTGGCACATGTGCCTATAAACATTAATGTGTCGTGCAATATGTCAATAGTTTGATTTCTGATACTTTTGCTGCAACTATATGGGTTCTACTACTGATTTGAATGCTACAGAATGTACAGTTAAATTTTTAAGAGCAAGAATAAAAAACAAATGTGTTTGGCTATCAGCCAGATATTGTGACTGCAGAGAATCCATTAATTTTTATATGGTCCCTTAGAATCATCGGATCAATGTTCCTTTTTCTATGGAAAGAGCTATAATTCGTAAAATCGAAATTGCATACCGACTAATGAAACAAAAATATTCCCGATATTTTTTTCCATGCAAAATTCCAAACTTGTTTTTATCTCTCTCAAATACTTTTGAAACGTCAAGATGTGGGATTTAACATTATTTTTATGTAAAATTACCTACTTTAATTTAACATCAATTATGTTTCTTATGATGATATTATTTGTATGTAATTTAAAAGTGAAAGAAAAAATGATTTTCCAGATTTATTAACATGTGCCAATTACTGGATCACAAGGTGTCATACACTGGGCTATCAGTTGCCAATTACTGGTGATTTCGGCAACTTTTTATGTATATATTTTTATAAAAATATCAACTCAAATACTTTTGAATTTAGTGAACTAAATAGATGCACAGATGTGCATTCTTTAATACAAAAATATTTGCAAGTGAATATTATTTTTCTAAGTAATGAAAACAGAGGTAAGTTTAAGGAGAAATTCTTAAAGTGCCAATTACTGGGGTCGTTACCCTAGCTTGATTTAATTTTAAACAAAATGGCGGCGATCCGTATACATGGTGTAATCTAATTTCCACACTCTTAACAGTCAATCGGGCTGTGTGTCGGCAATTACATACCGAATACATGAAATACACCGCCAGCTCAGTCATTTCCAGCCGAGGACTGCAGTTTCGTGCTTATTAGCACTCATCAGCCCGGCATAGGAAACTGACTGAGCTGGAGGTGGAAAACCTCTTAAGGAAGCCAAGAGTGCCAAACGAACTGGTAGCTAATGTAAGAATTAGCGCAGACCAGACGAGTGACCGAAGCAATGGTTCGGTTCAACTCGAGGATTGAAGGCAAGGCAATATTCAGTAAATTACCGGCCCAACTATTGGGCGGTAATTGCGTCGGTCACTCGTTTGGTCTGCGCTAATTCTTATATTAGCTACCAGCTTGTTTGGCACTCTTGGCTTCCTTAAGAGGCTTTCCATCTCCAGCACAGTCACTTTCCTATGCCGGGCTGATGAGTGCTAATAAGCACGAAACTGCAGTCCTCGGCTGGAAATGACTGAGCTGGCGGTGTATTTCATGTATTCGGTATGTAATTGCCGACACACAGCCCGATTGACTGTTAAGAGTGTGGAAATTAGATTACACCATGTATACGCGCTAGCAGTGATGTCTACACGCCTGAAAAATAACATTCAAACATTAATGACAGAAAATTAACTATAAAAAAAACCCAATTCCATGGGCATTAAAAGCATTTTATTGCAACTTAAAGTTTTCATCTTTTAAAATGACTTACGCCATTTTCATTTTTCACTCTGCAAGTAAAAAGTGAATTAACTCGTTACATTTCCCGTTCTGTGTGACATCATATCAATCCCCTTCCTTTATTCAACATTTCCATCTTAGCTTCGCCGTAAATCGCTCTTCACATTCGACCTGAGGGGTCGGGTGAGAAGCAAGAATAGAGGGCTCTCTTACTATTCACGATGAATATCCAATAAAGTTTAGATTGGCCAAAGAAACTTTGTATTTTCTACCATAAATATCATAAAAGAACACAAAATGTTGTATCTGTTGAAAGTTATGATTTCCGGAAAGAAATACTTTAATTAAAAATGCGAAAAAAATATATGAAAGGCATTTTATAATTGAGATATTTTTCCACAAAAGGAAATACGCTTGTAAAATGTTTGCTAGAATTTATTGATCAAATAAATTAAAGAAAACCTACTAAACGAAAAGCTAAGTCAATTTTTTTTGAGACGCCTGGCTGTACTCTTGTGGGGATTTTAAAAGACTTGTCCTGGACCCACAACTAATTTTCGGAAGACTTGAAACGCTATTTAGGAATTGTTAGTTTCATTGTAAGGATAATTTTCAGAAGACTTGCAACTAGAGATTGCAATACACTTTTCAAGACACTATATAATTTCTAAATATTATCTTGCCAAGTATAAAGTAAAATAGCGAGACAGGACAACAAACCAATACTGGTCACAACAAATTAGCATTTGTTATTCTAGCAAGAAAAAGTTTTTGTCAAAATTTAATGCATTTGAGACAAATATCTAAAAAAAAAAAACATAAAATATTACTGCAATTGATGATTGGAATAAATTGTTCAGAGGGCAAATAATACATTCAAAATTACTCTCGAAATTGACTTTCACAAAAGGGAAAGTGAATGATTAGGGAAATGGAAAGAATAAAATCATGGTGTGCAAAAGCGCACGAAAATGCGGTTCATCTCACCATCTAGTAATGATTTATATATTCTAGAATGTCATCCCATTTTTTTTTATTTGTTGTAATTTTAGCTTCATTACGCTACTTTAAAAAAATTGTTAGTTTTATTTATAAAATATAGTTTTTTTTGTTCACAACTGTATTGGATAATAAGTAACTGATCAAAAACATCATAAGTTCATGAAAGTTGTGTACATTTTTTTTACAAATGTCTAGTAAAATTTGCAACTATGTTAAGTAAAATTTGCAACTATGTTATTTTGTGTTCACATTATTATAATCTAATAAAGAAAATAAGAAATTGTGTTTTTTTAGAAACATGATGTAGAAAACTAAAATTCATAAATAAATTGCCGATATAATGAAAAGTCTATGTATTTTCTCGGTGGGATCAAGTATCCCCCATGAAGGGATCATGTATCCCTAGATGTGGGGATACATTATCCCTTTATGAAATTTTTGAAAAAATTTAATTTTACCAAAACTATCTGTTTCATTTGAGCTAAAATAATACTGTCAGATAGAGGAAAAAATTACCTTTCTTCACGTGTTTTTTTATTAAAAAAAATGATAATTTGCAGCAGAGAAAAAAAAAAAAAAACTGAAGTGGGGATCAAGTATCCCCAGTCTCCCCTACGTACATAAATAACAAATACGTTGAAGGGTTTGTAACCTATATTGCGTCAGTTTCAATTGTACAGTTATTGTTTCACTAAGAAAATATTTTTCCCGAATATATAACTGCGCACTGTCAAATTCTGAAATCTCGTAGTCTATTCTGATCACTGAATAGACTAGACAAAAACTTACATGACTACATAATACAAAAAAAAAAAAAAAGAAAAGAAAATGTATGGGTTACTCCATATATACAGTGGCTCCCAAAAGTCTTCGTACACCTACGACTTTGAACGAAATAGGCCCCATTCCATTGGTTAGAATTAATATTTCGAAATAGGTATTTAATTATAAGATCTATGATCCATTTTTAACAAAACTACATGAAAAGTTTTTAAAAAATATTGAAACTTAATTTTTTAAAAATCAAAAACCAAAAAGTGTCGGAAATTTTATGTCACAAAAGTCTTCGTACACTTTATAAAATTTCTATATATTATTGAATGATCTAACTTTTGATTAAGTTATTAATTAGTGGAATATTATACAGTATTCATAACACCTTTTAAACGTCTGGGAATAGATTTCATTCTTTTTCTTTCTTTTTTTTTGCGTAATTTCTGAGTAAGTGTTCAACCAACTTCGAGTCTTACTGTTTCTAGCTCTATTTTCGTTTTAACGCCCTATTTTCGTAATCTAGCCTCCAGATATCTCTAAATACGTTACATTAAGTTAAAATCTGGAGATTGAGGGAGTATTTTTTAAATTTTAGGACAATTTTCGAGGCACTAGACGCAAACGTTGAAAACCGTGTGCTTCTTATCGTTATCTTGATAAAAAACAAAGTTGTCTCCAATAACCACATTTTTGGCTCAGAGTTCAAAATTGGTTTTTAAAATATTTAAAGGAACAGCATAATTCATTATTTTATCAAAAAATTACAAACTACCAAGTCCTGATGTTAATATGCACCCTCACACTAGAACACCTCCAACGTCCTGATTAACTGATTCAAATAAGTTCTTAAGATTAAGTCCCTAATTTTTTCTTCTACATACAATTATACAAAAAAATAACCAAAAATGTTGAATTCATTTTTATCTGTAAGTAAGACGTGATTCTAAAACGTTTTTAGCTTATTTAGCATTGATTTGCGACGAAAATCGTAAGCTTTCTGTTTTTCGCATGACCAAGAAAATTTCTGCGGGAAGAGGTCCCATTTAATCCAGCTAATCAGAGAACTTGGCGAACAATTTTAGGTGAAAATTAAATGTAAAATGTTTCATTTAACTCTGCAAAAACTTTTACAGCACTCAAATGTGTATTTTTCATAAATTTTTTAACTTTAAATCTCCGATCACGTTTTGTCAACTTTGCCGGTTGACCTTTTCTTACCTTGTTTTCGGTCCAATTCCTTTCATTAAAGCATTTTATCAAGCACTTTACTATACAAACAAATAAATTAACTGATTTAGAGACATTTCAAACCAATTTACCACTACTGTGGGAAAAAAATTCAAATTTTTAATGGTGTTTGCGTTTTTTTACGAATACCAGCCATTTTACAGTAATAAGCACAATATTAAGAAATAAATAAACAAAAAAATGAAAGCCAAATGACTTATAAGGGTCAACACAATGAAAAAATATTAATAAAACGGCATATGATAATTTTAATCAGGAATTTATTCGGAAATATTTGAGTGCACGATGACTTTTATGGCGTGTTATTTCTCTGTCTCTTCTTTTTCTGACCCATTTCAAAAAGAAGTTCCGTCAATATTTTGAAAAAACCAATAGGTTGTATTTAGAATGACATAGGAATGATGTGAAAAAATATTGGACTTCATATTCAAATTCAGTTTCGAGTTATTTTGGTTTTACTAAAAAATTTCAAAGTATACGAACACTTTTGGGAGACACTGTATTTTGCTTTTAAGCTTCATACATTGTCTAACAATGCATTTTAAAATGATTTTGAACTCCAGTTTTTAACTAAATGAAAATATTTTGTGTCTTTTTATTTCCTGTAATTATTATATAACACTAAATTGTGGATCATATATTTAGTAACAAAAGAATTTAAAAAATAAAAATATTAAATATTTATTTATTTATGTTTATCAGTATTAAAAACAATTGACAATAAATTTACAAACTGATTACAGGAAAATAATAAACATAAATATTTACACATTTTTTAACACTTACAATATCCTACACTAAGAAAAATAATAAGGAGAGCGGCTATGGGAACTGTTCACTTGTGCCCCTAGATGTTGTGTTCGCAAGTGCACCATCGTCTACTTTAGAGCTAATTCGCAAAAATCAAGAACTTTTAATTAAAAAAAATATTATGATAAATTTACTCAAATGTTCATACAATGGTTCATAATAGTTTGATTTTAATTAACAGTTAATTTTTAAAATGTTAACACGTGCAGAAGACAGTGATAAAAATTTTTCCACACCTACGGAAACAAAGAAATTGCCACCACAGAAACATAAAATGGCTCACTGGCTCTAAATGTTTGTCCAAGAAGTACAACTGGTACTGTACTTAATTGAAAAATTTTCCAGATTTTTTGCTTGAAGCGATCTTAGTAAAACAATGTTGGTCAATTTGAATTATATTGATCTTTTAACTTTGGTTTTTGATTCTAATCATAAAACATTTGTTTGGTACAAATGTTGGATAATATTTTTAACATTAAAATTGTAATAGAAGTTGTTTTTGTAATGTGGGGACCCCGGACTGTGGCAGGTTGGTTCACTTCACAAAGTTCTCTTAAAATATTGATGAGGAAAAATGGTAATGAATTGAAAATTTTCTGGGATGATGAGAAATATTTAATGTAATTTATGGTGGAAAATAAAACTACTAATTGAACTTTATGATGAGATTAAAAAAAAAGAAGAAAAAAAGTAGAGAGCCAGACCAATTTACCCCGACTCCCCCTATACACTTGTACAGTCAAAATTCTTCTGAAAGTCAAAGTTTTTTTTAAGTATTAGTTGTAATTTCCTTTAAAAGGCTACTTTTATTCTTTGTTTTTTTCTGTGCAGGCAGTTCAATCATTTTGGTAAAGAAAGAGAAGTGTTGAAACAGTTGCCAAACGTAGAGTCCGGTAACCAAATTTAGAAAATTGATAAAAAATACCGAATTTAAATTTTCATAAAACATATTTTAGAATAGTGTAACACCATAGGTGAAATTAGAAAATATTCAATTTAGTGATATAAAATGCATAAATAAAAATTTTAACAAAACTTTTCTTTTGATTATTGTTACGGACTCTACAACCACCATTTTCACAATTTATAATTTTTTAACGAATGCCTTTTTTGATTGAAATTATTATATGTATTAGAGATAATACATATAATTAATCCTTTACTTTATTTGTCCTAAGCACCAGTTCTTCTTGAAATTCAGTTCATGTCACTATTGAAGAAAAATTCAATGTAGAGTCCGTAACGATAAAAGTTGCATTTTTAATGTTTTGATTGCGATTACATGGATAATATGAAGTAAATAAAGAAAAAAATATGACATGCATGTCCTTTGGAATGTGCTTTTTCAATATATATAAAAATTTTAACCTTTTAGCAAGTTTTGTTACGAACACCCCTCTGTCACAAATACCGTGAAATGCCCCTTTCGGAATTGAAACGTTATTCAGGAATTGTTAGCTTTATTGTAAGGAGAATTTTCGGAAGACTTGAAACGTTATTCAGGAATTGTTAGCTTTATTGTAAGGAGAATTTTCGGAAGACTTGAAACGTTATTCAGGAATTGTTAGCTTTATTGTAAGGAGAATTTTCGGAAGACTTGAAACGTTATTCAGGAATTGTTAGCTTTATTGTAAGGAAAATTTATGTTTTGCTTGGTTGAATGGGGGTTTTTAGGATCTCTCAACCTAAAAAATTAATAGGTTAGTGTTGCATTTTGAGGAGGAAGATCCTGAAAGTTTTGAGAGACATTTACCTTCGACTCCTCTAGAGGTAGATTTCTTGCGCTTCAGAACTGTAATTCGGTCCTAAGATGTCGAAAATAGAATGATATTAAGATACCTAGTGTGACTTTGGAGGAGGTATACCAGTGTAGAAGGCTTTATTCTCTTTAGGAATCGTGAAAACGCTCCGTATAGACCTGTCACTTTCTTCATTCTTAATTCTCCTTTCTAGGGGCGGACTGAATCCCGCAAGAGGGCACCAACCTCCAGAGGGCGCAAAAAAAGGTGCACAAAAAAAGTGCAGAAAAGAAAAAAATAAATGGTGCAAAAAAAAAAAAAAAAAACGATGGTGCACAGGTTTACGGGTTTAAAGGAAAGAAAAAAAAAGCGAAGTGAAGTCGCACAGGTTTGTGCGCGGAAAAAAAAAAAAAAAAAAAAAAGAGAAATACCAAAAAAAAAAAGATAAATGAAAAAAAAAAAGGTGTTCAGTCTTGAGAGTGCATAGACGGGAAGACGCACTGTCTCGCATACCCTGCTCCTTTCTCATTCTCTGTGTTCCAAAGAACCATTGGGCTTAAACCACTGTTTAAACAATGGTCTCTCTAAACTGACTTGGTTTAAACCAAACAACAATGCCTTCTATACTTATTAAATAAACATAATTTCATTTTCAGTAATTCAAAATACGGTTGAAATGTAACATTTAGCAAATGACGGTAAAATATCATTTTTGATACATGTAATTATTTTCGAAAAATTGGGATAACTTTTACGATTCTGTGTCACATATTTTTGGAAGGTTGAAATGAAGATGACAGCATGCTAGTGAAAGAGCCACCCCCCCCCCTTCTCCTCCAACCAACGGATAAACACATTCTGTAATCGTTTCCTTTTTGGAAATTCCTAAACTTTTTTAATTTGCGGCACCCTTTGAAAACTTAACATTTTACCCGGCACCCAACTTCATCTCTTTTGTATATACAGGGTAGACTGGGGCACATTTACGCATTGGGTACGTTTACGAACAGGGCCCGATCAAGACAAACTGGTGCCCAGATCCTGAGTAAAAATTGGAGCCCCCCCATGAGAAAATCAACATAATCAGGTAGGTTTCTAGTATCAACATAAGTCAATGTTTTATACTAGAAACCTACGTATTACTACAGAAACCTGGGATTTGAATACCAAACATTTGATAGTCACCATACTAATCATAGTTAAAATTGCCTTACCTTAAGGTGAAAATGAATTAAAAAACAATTTAAAACTGCAAAAATAGCAAAAAAAAAAAAAACTAATTCTGACATTAAGCTTTAAAAAGGCTTCTTTCTGATTTTAACAGAGGCAAATGTGTCGATCACATCATCGAAATCTAATTTTGATGTCACAGAATTTTCAATGGTCAATAAGAAAAACGCCTGTAAATTATCCTGAGAAACGCAGCTTCTCAAACGATTTTTGATTCTTTTCAAAGCTGAAAAGGAACGTTCACTTTAACAGAAAAAAAGGAAGGAAGTAAGTTAATTTAGGCTATTTTAGTGCGCCTAAATTTATGGTGCCCAGGTCCGCGGACCCGCAGGACCGTGCGATAATCAGGCCCTGTTTACGCAGCGCTCTTTTTCCAAACCGTGTTATAACTGGAGAGCCAACAGTCATATCAGATTGATGCTGCTCCCTAGCCAATATTCTCACAAGTTTTTGAGCATCAGTCGAGCTTCAGTTTAGCATGCGGATTGGGAAATCTGTTTTCTACCAAGTTGAGTAAATGTTGTGTTGAACGTTTTGAAGCTTATTGTGAGTAAATAATACACAATTAAGAACAAATAAATATATAAAAATTAGCAGAGTTTTATCCTTTTTTGAGAATTGTATTTGTATGGACAGAAAAGTTATTAAATTTTGTTGCACGTAAAAAATAAATCCAAACTTGCCAACGGGGCACGTTTACGCATTTTCATTGGGGCACATTTACGCACGTTCTTACTGTCTTACTACTCTGTCTTACTTCTGAACGGGCCTCGGGCGCTTTTTTCGCTCTGTACTGTTTCAAATCTTTAGTATTTTCAGGTTATTTAGTTTTGAAAATCATCATTCATTTTAAATTAAGTAAAAAATTTGTATCTTATAGCTTACAATCATATAGTGTTGTCTTCATGATTGTTCAGCTTTAACTTTATACACACTATTCAGCCTGTAATACATTTTCTTTATTTTTAAAATAGTAAGACATTAATTTCAAAACACTAACAGAACCATGTTAGATGTTAAAATAATGAAAAGGCTCGTCGATAATCCAAGTATTTTTCTCAGTAGGCCTTCCACATCGTCACATATGTACTACCGAAACTGAAACCATTTGAAAAAGTAAGACCAAAGTTTATGAACCAGGAAAGGAAAAAAAATAAGGATGCTCAGAATCTTAACTGATGCTCCGATTAAAGAAGCCCTCAGACAAGAGCAGTTAGAAGCTACAAAGAAAAAAATGGGCAGAAAAAAACAAAAAGGAGAAATTACTTTAAAATTTACAAGTTTCTATTGAAGCAGAAATAGAAAACATCTAATCAACGAAAAGAGTATGAAACCAAAACCTGCGACAGGGAAAAAAATACACTCTGTAAAAAGGAAATTAATGAGGATTCTGTTTACGAAGTAGAAAATTGTGCTTGCGTCTATTGTTTGAGAGTACATAACCCATCGAAAAAAGGGCAAGACAGGGTTCCACGTCTTACATGTCAAAACGCAGTCCCATGACAAGCATGCGAAAAGAAATACTTTATTTTTGTTAAAATCTAACAGTGATGAAGAAGATGACTATATAGTTTCTGTTTTTATTTAGCAATAAGCCCTATGATTTTAGGACTATAAAATGTTCTTTAATTAATTATTTGAGACTTTCTTATTTTTAAAGTGTTTTAGGAGAAATAAAATATTTAAATATTGTTAAATATATATTTCACTTACTCCTTGGTATCATTTTTAATATGCGTAAACGTGTCCCACTCGATGCGTCGTTAACTTTCCCCGTGTTCGGGGCAAGTTTACGCAACCGACTTGGACTGAAAAGATTTTTTGAGCAATCACGATTGCTTATTGGTTTCATTTGACTGTTTTTGGCGTCCTATCATTTTATTTTCCCACCGCCATTCTCCGCACCATCACCGTCGACCGGGTCCTCACGATGCTGCTCCTATAGCGAAAGCCGTCTCCAGGTTGCGTCCATGTCCTACACACACGCGCATACATACGCAGCTACACACATATACATACATACACCTACACACATACACAAACACATACACACACGAACACATACACACACGAACACACACACACCTACACACACACAAACACATACACACACAAACACATACACATACATACACACATACACACAAATATACACACATACACACAACTACCCACACATTCATGCCTGCACACAGACACAAACACATATGCCTACACACAAACATACACACATACACACAACTACCCACACATTCATGCCTGCGCACAGACACAAACACATATGCCTACACACAAATACACATACCCCGCCTCCACGCACACACATTCATACACACACCTACCCACACACTTATGCCAGCACACAGACACAAACACACATGCCTACACACACATACACATACCCTCTACACACATACCCCCCACACACAAACACACACGCCTACATACACACACTCGTGATTGCGAAAAACATAATTTGAATTCAAGATATCAAAATTCAAATTTTTTTTTTTTTTTTTTTTACGGTTAAAACACAAGCTGAGCAACAACTGAATATACAAATTTAGACTTCATTAACCGCTTCATAAAACAACAATGTCTAAAATTTCCTAGGTTCAAGCATCAAAATTAGAAAATTCATTGAAAAAAATGCCCGTAAATGTGCCCCGGTCTACCCTACATTGATATCGTAAACACATCGCGGATGCCAATGGGATTGGTTCCTTCAGTCAAAAGTGCTACTTTTAGTCACTGAAATTGATAGAATAAGCAAAAATAATAGTAGTAATAATAATAATAACATTGAGCCAGAAAAAACTTTTATTTCCACAACAGCTGTTTTTTATTTAATTTTTTTAAATGTCCGATTTTGAAAATAAGGCGTGGTCTTTATGACGTCACAAGTGATGTACTTTGGCGCGCTATTCCATTGCCGCGCTAAATGTTTACGTTTAGCTGTCAACCGCGTTGCCAGGTTATGATCATTTGCGCTCTCCTCTAATGGCATCAGTGAATGGCACTTGTGATGTCATGTGCAGAAGCGTAAAAAATAATTTCAATCTGCGTACCTTTTTAAATCATTGTTAAAAAATATTAAACTTTGTCAAATTTTTAAAATAATAGTTAAACTCTATGATTTTAAGCATGCTCTTTCAGAAAAAAAAATATTTTTAAAATTTCGGAAACAACCCCATTTATTAAAAAAATTATTAATCATTTAAAAAAAAATGCTAATAAGGTTTTGAAACCTTATGAGCATTTTTTTTTTCAATAGGAGAAGTTTATTCATTTAGGTGCGCTCATTCGCTGGTGAATCTGCGCTATTCATTTTCATTTTAGGTTTGTGAAAAAATTAAAAATATAATGGGGTGGTTTCCTTCAGTCAAAAGTACTACTTTTAGTCATTGAAATGGATAGAATGAGAAAAAAAAAAAAAAATACATGGATCCAGAAAATACTTTCATTTTCCTGACAGTTTTTTTTTTCAATTAATTTTTTTAAATGTCCGATTTTTCAAACAAGACGTGGTCTTTATGACGTCACAAATGATACAATTTGGTGCATTTTTCTGCTACGTTTCCACGTTATGATAATCAAGCAACGAATTAAAATTGCGCTCTACACTTGCTATCAACCCTATCGTTGCCAATACACGTAAGTAAAGATGCGAATGAAATATGTTGTTCTGTGAATGGTATTTCATCATTTGTGATGTCATATTACAGAAGTGTAAACAATGAAAGCGAAACGATTTAAGTAATTTTTTTTTAAAATATTAAACTTAAATAAATTATTTAAAAAATGGTCAGATCCTATGTTTTTAAGCATGCTCTTTCAGAAAAAAAAAAAAAAACTTTTAAAATTTTGGAAACGACCCCATTTTAGCTTACCGATTAAACGCATCTTTTTACCCCCAGCCTTTAGCTTAGTTTTACGTCCTTGGGTGTTTTGCTTCTGAGAATGTCTAACTCAACACCACGCTAATGATCTTCTTGGAACAAAAACGTGAAGGTGCTCAGCGACGGCTAATTACCGCGTGCAAGGTAATTTTACCACTCGGGAGCAAGCAAATTAAGAAAGAAGAAAAATATCTGTCAACACCCTTTTGTTAGCAGATAATTCGAATGATGTGAAAAACTGCTCGGTTTTACCAGTAGTAAAAAAAAGCACTAAAATAGGTTTTTAAAAAATTTTCATCCTTTCCGACGCTGACGGTGTATTTCAAATATATACGTTTTCGTACAATATTAACTAGTTTTTAAATTTTTTCTGTCTAGGAAATTCAGTAAAAGCTCGCTACAGACGTTACAGCAACGTCCGATATAACAATAAAATTCTTCAATAGCTACAACTGACTGTGGTCTCTATGAGCCTTTGTACAACGTAGTGCAGATCATCCTTCGCTGCAGGGCCGTAGACAGGGCAGGGACCGTCCGGACAACTCCTCCTACGAAATTTTAAATTATCTGCAAAAAATAAACTAGTATGTTGTGGCCATCGCGAAACATTCTTCTATATTTTTCTTTTATTTTCTGATCCCTCCCCATGCTTGACAATATGCAATATTCCCAACAAAAACAAAATTACACATGCAAAAACTAGACGACCATCCCAATGTCTGAATGATTGCAAAAGCAAAGCAAAGAGCGAAAATTGAAAGTTATTTTAAAAGCCTTGCTTGAATTAATTACAAATATTTTATTTGTTAACAAACATAAGATGGCAACAGTTAAAAATTTTAAATCATTGAGATAATATTTCCAATCATTTCCATACAATTAAAATCACGAGAAATACGCAGACGACAATCTATTACGATTTATCTTTCTTATTGTTGCATTAATAAAGCTATTTTTATTCAAAAAAAAAAAAAAAAAAATCAATACCTCTTGGAGCGATTGACGTCAAAATTGAACCAAAGTCTGTTTACATATGGATTAACATATATTCCAAATTTCAACCAGAACGTAGTATTACTTCTTGAGATAGGGCGCTCACAATGAAAAAAAAGAACGGGCGATTGCGCTACCCCCTTTCGAGCTGTTGACACCAAAATGAAATCAGCTCTTATACCCACTAAGGGCTACTTGCCGATAAATTTTTCTTTCATTCCGTTCATTATTTCTTGAGATACAGCAGTCACAATTGGCGACAAAAAACGTTCTATAGCTCAACCCCCGTTTGAGTTATTGACACCAAAATTGAATCAGCACCTGTTCCTGTTGATAGCAACATATGGACCAAATTTTGCTTGATTCCGCCTGTTACTTCCTGAGGAATAGCAAGCACGCGTAACTCAAAAAACGTCCCATTGCTCCACCCCCTTGAAGGAATTCGCGCCAAAAACCAATGGGCACAAGTTCACATAGGGGCACATATTTGTACCAAATTTTGTTCGATTTCATGCGGTAGTTTTTGCTGTAGAGGGGCCACAAAAAACTGGTCACACACAGACGTGACACACACACATACACACAGACAGACAGACATTTTCCAAAAATAGTCGAAATGGACTCAGCACACCTCAAAACGTTCGAATCCGTCAAAATTCGAAATTCGAAAGTTTGCACGAATCCAATACTTTCTTCTATATATATTAGATATAGAAGAAAGTAAAAAACGAAGACAATCTAATCAAAACTCTTCCTTCGATTCCTCCTTCACTATCACTTGAACTTTTTATGCAAATCTTCTTTCATTCAGACCTCTTCTTTTCGCCCCTCCCTCCACACCACTATACATTTTTTTTTTTTTTAAGAATTTCAAAAAGTACTCATTTTTTCACATCTTGGTCCATTACTGATTGCTAATGACTCTTGTTACGGATAACATTTTAAAAACATTCTTTGATTTATACATTTCAACAAGAGACGTAACAGATTTACATGATCAAAACTATAATTTTTAATCCTACTTTTGATTACATGCTTAATTTTGTAGATTTTAATAAAATAAGCCTTTAAGAATGTTAATTTATTTTTTGAGGTGGTGAGTGTAGATTACTTTTCAACTGTGACTATTTTCACTTATTTGCGTGAAAGTCATTCTAAAAGCCCCTGACGCATGCATTTGTAATTGCATACATGTAATAAAAACTGTATCAAGTGTTACAGACCGTAAAAGCGTACGCAGTCCTTATTTTGTGAAATCCCTAATAAATATTTCCGATGGAATATAAATTAGTAATTATTCAAATATTAATGAAGTAATTAATTAAAATGATTATTTGATACAAATTTTTTAAATATATTCTTGTTTAATTTTTGCAAACAACATAATAAACATAATTTTTAAATGCTATTTTCCCACTTGATTACATGTCCTGGAACTAACTTTGCCTCGACCATGGCCCTCCCCGAAAAAACATCCTGACTACGGCCTTGCTTCGCTATATTAATATGCTTTATAATTTAGAACTTGTAATGTATGAAAGGATATGATGAGACATTTTTCTCTTGTAACTCTCTTATTTTTTGAGCAATCACGATTGCTTATTGTTCTCATTTGACCGTTTTTGGTGCCCGTGCCTTTTTCAACTTGGACCAGAAGCCTTTGCAGCACCACCGCCCACCGTCCTCTGCTGGCGGCGCGGCGCGGCTGTTCCGATTTTGAGCTATCTGCTTCTCCTGGTCGGAGGCGTCCATGTCCTACACACACGCACGTTCACACACACGCACATACACACACACGACTTCACACACATACACACACACGACTTCACACACATACACACACACGACTTCACACACATACACACACATACACACACACGACTTCACACACATACACGCACACACGACTTCACACACATACACACACACGACTTCACACACATACACACACGCGACTTCACACACATACACTCACACACACCTACGTGCATACACACAGGTCTACGCACACACACAATTATGCACAAGTAACCGCCCAGGAGGAGAGGCAGACTTGAGGGGGACAGGAGCCGTTTCTAGAAACAATAACTCCAATGAGTAGAGTCCTGTCTCAGTTCGTGATTGCGAAAAACATAATTTGAATTCAAAATTTCAGAATTCAAATTAACTTTCGTTTTTTTTTTTTTTTTTTTTTTTTTTTTGATCGAAAAGTCTAGAAAGTTGTGAAAATTCTGCAAATGTTTTCAATTTTTTGTTTTATTTTTTTTTCTTTGTACTACTTTTCTCATTAATGCTAAGTTTAGGATATTCACATATTTATCGCAAAGGTGTTTATGGGATTTTCATAAATGATGTCCCAATTTTTTTTCAACTAATTTGACCTCCTCACCTTCATGTGTTACTAAGTACCACACTTCATCTTACCCCCCTCCCTTCTCTTGTCACACTTTACGCAGTTTTTCATTAGCATATTTCTGTAAAACAAGTGTGATGTCACACTTTTCGTACCCTCCTCCCTCCCCCATGTCACAAACTCAAAGTTTTAAGAGCCCCCCTCCCCCCCTTAAAATGGAACACATTTGTGAACCACCTCTTACTTAATTCTTAATCGTCATTCGACAAATCAGTATACAGTATGTAATTATATCATTATATAAGTAATATAATGACTTAATTTCTTTTCACATATATGATTATATAATTACATTATGTAAATGTTCTGCCTTTTCACTTCAGGAAATTCCAGAATAAATATATTTCTGCACTTCATAAATAAAGCAAATTCTTACTTTTTATAATAGAAGACTTTCAATTGAAACATTATGTAAACAGCTTACATTATGTTCCAGGCTAACATAGGGCGAGAAAAAAACTACATTCCCAATTCCATCACAATAACTAAAACTGTCCCGTATCATTTCTTTTGCTGTTGCCATTACAAAAAACAATAGAAAGTGCTGACGATAAATAAAAAAAGATATTAGGAAGAATTGTATTCACTGCAGACGATAGTTCAAAGTAAAATTAAATTCAAAGCACAGCCGACGATAAATTAACAAAAAGCCGTAACCAGTAAGTAATTCGCAACTCCAATAAAGTATAGGGGGCGCTACAGCCACTAATGGCGGATGAAAAAGGTAAAACAAATGCCGTAACTTATAACTTGCTTTAACGCTTAGTGAATGACAGTAATTTTTCATCGTGTTTGTGGGAAGCTTTCTTTTTTATTCTTCTGAAATTACATTACACCACAAATTGTTGAAGCCTGTAATTTACCCCAAAGAAAACACGTGGAATGGAATGTTTAACCTTTTTATTTAGTATTGTTAATCACCTAATCACCGCAAGATAGCGTATTCGAGCTTTGGAGTTGTGAATTATACCAACCTGTAAAAAAGTTGTTTCAAATAAGGACGGCGGTATGTGTATGATATTAAACTAAAAATAAAAATAAACCTATGATGTCATTTGTAGAATCAAGTTAATTGGTTTTGAATTGATTTCTGTGTAGAAATGATATAGTAATGCTTCTATAGTATTTCATGTTTGCTCTAAAAGTGTATTTCCCCCCTTTTCCCCTCATATCCCGAGAAAGCCTACTCCAAGTAATTAAGAGACAAATTTGGGTGTTGTGCTGTCGCCGCTACCTCTGGAAATCTGCTCGTCCTTACCTTACTAATGACCTCCGAAAAACGAAAAGTTCCAGAAACTGCGTTTAACGAAGCCTAATTATCGGGCGCAGGGCAACTACGATGCTGCAGGTAAGTTGAAGGGGAGGGAAAAGTGGTTGTCAACACACCTTTCACAAACGATGAGAGAAAAAAAATATTTCGAGAAGATGATTCCACAGTTATAGGTTCATGAATTTGTATGAAAATTTACGAGAAGTATGTTATTTGGAAGAGGCGAAAAATTGATTTAAAAAATATCAAATTAAGTGAGAAGGGTATTTTTACGAAAAGTATACTGTAAAGTTGCATCGTGAGTTTGTAAAAATAGGCTTAAGTGTTTAATCACGAAGGTAATTACTTTCGACTACTAATCACTTATTCAACACTCTTGTGTATTTCCATCATTGATTAGTTCAGTTTCAAAGTTTATCCGCTAATTAGACGTTTAGAAAAGTTATTTTCCCCCTTGATAACTTTTAGGTTCTTTCGGCAAAATGTAAAAAATAAATAAATAAAATAAAAAGCTATATTAATATCCTTAAGGGTACAGTAAAAAGTTGACTGATAATAAATAAATAAATAATAAGAACCTTGTAGCAAAAAATTGAATTAAAATTATCATTCTTACAAAAGAATATTTAACAAGAAATCTTCGGACATACATTAGGTACTACCAAAGCCCTAAATCGATTTTTAAGTAGAGACATGTTTGTCATCTTGGGGTTAAATATCGCTTTTTTCATATGTCTGATATAGTCCGACTGCGAACAAATGACCCTTGTCAATCATTTGAGAAAACGAGTCCATTCCTTAAAATAGGTAGAGAAGGAAGAAAGGACGTGGGCCATATTTTGGAGTTTAGCAACATTTTGGCGATATGAAAAAAAAAAAAAAATTACTCCTAGTATATTTTCTTTATGTGATTATTTAGACCTGAAAGATATAAGTTGCGGCAATAACTGCATTCAGTTGGCGAAAAAGTAAGAATGACAAGTCTTGCATTCTTTATTGCAACCCTACTAACGCCAATTTTCAATTGAAATTTTTTATCGGGGGCGTTGTTATCTCTGATCTGCCAAAATAAGTAAAACCAGGAAAACCCCCCCACTTACGTAGTGTGTGACCTGTTCATTAAACATCTGCCTTGCCCGCACAAAATTAAAATGCTTCACCTCCTTTAGCTATTTTCTTAAATACCAAGGTGACGTATTCAATCTCTAGAACCAATGACGCACCTGCAAATTCTGCTCCAACTTTCCTCTCCATATCTCCCCTTCATGAAAATGGACAATTCTGAAATGAGGCGGAGCCAAGGCTCAACTTTTTGTGGTCAGACTTTATAATGAAGTAACGTGTTTTGCTTCTTGATTGTGGATTACATGGAGTTAATCAGAAATTACAATCAAGAAGCAAAACTCGCTACTTCACCTAAAGCAGACATAGGAAGAAAGTATCGTTTAGTCTCAAGATGGCGGGCGGGTCGCTACTTATTCTACGATTCAGGACTTTAATTACTACAAGTCATTTCAAAACCCAGACGCAAGGCTTCACTTGATAATCAAGTGAAGCCTTGCCAGACGAAACAGAAAAGATCATAATTGGTTGAAATATGTCCTAATGTTTTAGGTGCTTTCTCATAAGATGCCATTTCTTCACTCACTAAAATTTAATTCCCTTCACTTGATGAAACAGATATATGGGTGCCATTTTTGACAAACTAGCGCTCAGAGTAAAGTTATCTCAAGTTGTTATCATTGCCGTCCAAGGCCGCGCAAAGGCGCTAAAGAAAAAGTTTATTTTGAAATGGAAAATGAAAAAGTTTATTTTAAAAAAGACGGAAAACACAATTAAGCAAAAGAGATGACAAGATGAATTTAAAACAAGAAGAAGTTGTCAAAATTCACTTTAAAAAAAAAAAAAAAAGGTGGCGAAATTTTGTTTTTGAAAGAATCATAGAAGCTCTAATGCAGGTATTAGATACACTTGGAGAAAAAAAGAGAGACAAGTAGTTTGTAAAAGTTTAGGAAAAAATCTTAATTCCTAAAACAATGTCAAACTTGAAAAGGAAGATATCGAAGTTTTTGTTTAGTTTGGGAAAAGATCAAATGAAGCAGTGAGAAGCAAAGGGATATAAATGGCAAAATTAAAAATTTGGAGATGACCAGTACAAATAGTAGGTGAACCTCACCTCTGTTTTGAGGTAAGAGATGCAATAAATAGCCCTGGTAGATATTGCCGTACAACATGATTTAGAAAAACATTTCAATACAAACCTACCCAAGGTCTGAGCATGGCCTCACTAGATGGCACTGGAACTTGACGGGCCTTGAGAATTTATGGCTTTTCTGTGTTAAACCGATGCAGCTCATACATCCACCAATCAATGTCAACGTTTCAAAGTTTGTTCATTTTGGATTGGACGTCATTCATTTTGACCGCAAGAGGAGCTGAACGGAACCCCTGCATCCACCAATCAATGGCAACGTAATGGAAACAGAAGATCCCTGTAGCGCCCTCTTTATTGCCATGAGTTTCAGCGATTGTCACCGCCTATAAGAATTAAGTGGGGCCATGGTCTGAGCTTTGGATGAATTTTACTCAAAGCTTTAAAAATAAAAATTACATTCTTTTGCTTGTCACTGCCTCAAATGATGCAGCCAGTTTTAAATAGCACGAAGGCAAACATCAGGTTTCGAAAAGAAGAAAAATGACAGTGTCATTTTTAAACGAACAAAGAACCAAAGTGTTTAAAAGGTGTGATGTTTCACTTTAGTTGATGATTGGTTGTAATGGTTGGTGACGAAGCGTAGTTGCTCAAACACGAGCTTTTCATACAACTGCCTAATGGGAGATTCCCTCGTAACGTGTGGGACATTTTTACACTATTTTATCTTTTCCAAGTTAGTTTTCATTAGCTCAGCATCAAAACATTAAGAATCGGTTAATATTGCCGTATCTTGTAGTAAGTTACCACCCTAAGCCAGGGCTAAGGCAGAAATACTTAAAATACACCGCTAGCTCAGTTATTCCATCCGAGGACTGCAGTTTCGTGCTTTTTAGCACTCATCAGACCGGAATAGGAATCACATGAGCTGGAGGTGAAAAACCTCTTAAAGGAGTCAAGAGAGCCAAACAAACTGGTGTTTTTTTTACAAAATACCATGCTTTGACGTCAATTTTTGAGTTGAACCGCACCATTGCTGCGGTCACTCATCTGGTGTGCTAATTCTACATTAGATACCAGTTTGGCTCTCTTGGCTTCTTTAAGAGGTTTTTCGCCTCCAGTTCATGTGATTCCTACTCCGGGCTGAGGAGTGCTAAAAAGCACGACACTGCAGTCCTCGGATGGAATAACTGAGCTGGTGGTGTATTTTAAGTATTGCCGTATCCTTTTATAAAATTAATAATCAATTTTAAAAAATTGCGAATAATTATTGTGTGCATGCATAAAATTAATAATCAGTTTTAAATGCTGAAAATACAGTCAAACCTCCATATATCGAACTTCCACATATCGAAATTTTCTATATATCGAAATCCCAGCAAATTTCTATGTTCATTACATAGAAAAATTGTTTCTATATATCGGAAAAATCTCTATATATCGATTTTTTTTTCGAGATTTTTGTAGATTTTTTTTCTACATTAGACTGTTTGTCTCATGAAAAATGAAGGTTAGGGGAAAAAATTATGTTCACTAAAGGTTGCTACGAAACTCATAAGGAATCTGGGGTTGAGGGATGTGTAGATAGGTCGTTGTTTCGTTCTGGAGTTCTTAAATTCCCTCAAGTTTATTTCAAATTTCAGTTGTAACCAGTAACATTGTAAAATCAGTTTCAAATTCTCCCTTTTGTGTATTCATTATCATTCCTAGTCTTTTTAGCTGCAGTAAAAATCATTGATTGATTTTTTACTTTTCTTTCGATTACATTGTCAAAACGAAAATCCCCTAATGTTGCGGATCAAGTTGAATTGAAGAAGAATGAAGATGTATGACGGCGCAAAAATGTAATTTCTGTTATTTTTTTAATTACTAACTTTTATTTAATCCGATGCTTGTATCAATTAGAAATTGATTTTCATACACGTAAATGAGCTTTAATTTTAATGTTTTAGGAGACTTTTAAGATAAAATAAGATCGTTTCTATGTATCGAAATTTCTATATATCGAATTATTTTCCAACAATTTGCTACTTCGATATATGGAGGTCCGACTGTAATTATATTGTGCATGTATAAAATTAATAATCAATTTAAAAAAAACTGAGAATAATTATATTGTGCATGCATAAAATTAACTTATTATTAAATATAAGTTAATAATATATTATATATATTATTAACTATTTATTAATATTTTTAAACATAAAAATATTAATAAATATTTTAAAGAAATTATATAAACACAATTATTTAAAAAAAAAATTATACATTATTTTCATTTTTGAGTAATTATAAAAATAAAAATAAATTATTTTTAATAATAATATTTATATAATATTAATAATATAAATTATTTTTAAAAAAACTGAGAATAATTATATTGTGCATGCACAAAATTAATAATCATTTAAAAAAAAACGGAGAATAACTATAATGTGCATGTATAAAGTAAATGAAAAACTAAGAGCAATTAATTTGTGCATGCATAAAATTAATAATAAATTATAAAAAACTGAGAATAATTATATTGTACATGTATAAAATTAATAATTAATTACAAAAAAACTGAGAATGACTGCATTGGGCATGTATAAAATTAATAATCAATTAAAAAAACCTGAGAAAAACCATATTGTGCAAGTAATTGGTTTTTAAAAAAGGATGTAAAATAAAATAATATCAACCCATGCTTGTTTTTTTTTCTTTTTCTTTTTTTTTTCTTTGGTGCTGAGGTGAGCTAATGAAAGATAACTTTGAAAAGAAAAAATAGTGTAAAAATGACACATATGCGTTACGATGGAATCGCCTTAATGTATACTAACGTCTATACTACAGTCTGAACAAAAATAGATACTTGTATTTAATTCTGAAAGATACTAGGAAACATAGTCTGGAGCCATTAGATGTTACTTCGATTTCAGATATTAGTGGAATGAGAGCAGTTCAATGAAAAACAACGTCCAAATTCATAAATCTCTGTCTAAGCAATTTTTGTTCTTATTATGCAGGGCTGCCAACTGAATTTTTCGCACAGTCTGAGACACTTTGTTGGTAAAATTCCCGAGTTCATATAACTAATAACTCTTAAAATTTATTCATTTTCAAGTGATAATGATTTTTTCGAGCAATCACGATTGCTTATTGCTTTCATTTGACTGTTTTTGGCGTCATGTCATTTTATTTTCCCACCGCCACCCTCCGCTCCATCACCGTCGACTGGCTCCTCACGATGCTGCTCCTCTAGCGAAAACCGTCTCCAGGTTTCGTCAATATCCTACACTTACACGCATACATACACAACTGTACACATACAACACAACACATACACACACACAACACAACACATACACACACACAACACAACACATACACACACACACAAACACATACACTCACAAACACATACACACACAAACACATACACACACACATACACCTACACACATACGCATACATACAGACACCTGCACATACACACACAAAAATATACACACACATACACACAATTACCCACACATGCACATACCTCTACACACAAACACGCATACCCCCCACACACAAACAAACACGCCTACATACACACACTCGTGATTGCGAAAAACATAATTTGAATGCAAGATGTCAAAATTCAAATTATTATTATTATTGTTACAAATCCTGTAAATAGTAATTATTGTAGTAACGTAACCTGTAAATAATTTCCCGTAATGAATATACAACCCCTTAACATATGGCTAAAGTATACAACCCCCTATTCTTTTTATTTTCATTGATAAAATTTGATAACGGTCTACGCATTTCTCGAAGCAGAAAGAATGTTGTAGAAAATTCTTGGATGTTTATAAAAGCCGTTAGCGATGGATAAACGGAGAGTTTCGATTGATATTTCGAACTGGGGGGGAGAAGATTTTTGCTCTGTTTATAGCGAGGCATTTCGCTGTGTTGTTTTCGTATTTGGAAGCAAATACGTGTGTAAACGTTGAGTTTACGGTGTTGTGTGATAATTGCTTAATTGCTGATGAATAATTTAGCAGTTGTTGAAGATCTTTCCTGTACATAGTGTAAATAAATTTCCTGTGTTTTTATCAAGAACTGTGTCTTCATTTCAAGAAAGTGGAAGTCGCACCGAATCCGTTACAATTTGGCGCCCAACGTGGGGCTTCTTCTGGACTTTCTTGGAGTAAGTGTGACTTTGGACATTTTTTCATAAAGACTGTTTGAATTTATAGACTTTGTTTTTATGGTGATTACTCGCGCAATGGATGACCAATTAAAACAACTTCTGGAAGCAATTAATGCTGTGAAAAGTGATTTGACTGCAAGTTTTACTGCAAATCAAGAACAATTAAAAAATGACATTGCGGCTAATCAAGAACAATTGAAAAGTGATTTAATGGTACTGAAAAATGATTTAACTTCTAACCAAGAGGAAATTAAAAACGACCTTACTTCGGTAAAGACTGTGATGGAAAATAAATTTAATGAGATAGAGCGTCGAGTTGATGCTTTTGATGAAAAACTTGAAACAGTAGAAAACCGTATCGCAACAGTTGAAAATCATGTGGATGAGAAAATTAAAAAAATGGAAAGGAGATTGGCGATCGCGGAAAGCAGCTATGTACAGTTTGGCGCTCCCACATCTGTTGCTCGACCGTCCTTTAAACTGGCCACATTTGATGGGAAAAGTTCGTGGCAGGTATACAAGACCCAATTCATGATAGTGGCGGAAGCGAACGGATGGGACTCTGCTACCAAGGCCTGCCATCTTGCAGCATCCCTGAGAGGTGACGCAGCGGACATTCTTCAGATCCTTCCGGACAGCCAGCGCCTGGATTTCGCCGCCCTCACATCTGCGTTGGAGCTTCGCTTCGGTGAGAAGTGCCAGAAAGATTTCAGCCGACTCCGGTTGAAGTCCCGTTTCCAGAAAACCGGGGAAACCCTGCAAGAGCTTGCGGCGGACATCGAGAGACTGTCTCATCTTGCTTTTTACGACTGTCCTGCGGATGTTCGAGACAACCTGGCACTCAACTACTACATCGACGGGGTTCGAGATCCGGAAATCCAGAAAGCTCTACGGATGGCGGATGTCAAAGACCTGAATTCTGCTGTTGTGTATGCGATGAGATACGAGGCCGCCCAAGAAGCAACCCGTGTGGATCGCCATCTAATCCGGACTCAGGAAGCTGATGAGTCTGATTCCAGGTCGTCCCATCTCGCTGAACTTGAGAGACAACTCGGTGACTTGACAAGACATCTGAGCAGCATAACAGCCCAAAAGAAACAAGAGCAGAAGTGCTGGAAATGCGGTAGTGAAGGACACCTGCGAAGGAGTTGTCCGGCTCGCCAAGCTACGCGAGGGAAGGAAATCACCACCACTAGAGCTCTGCAGATTTCCTCTTCTAGTAGTGGCAGTGATGGACTTTTCATTTACGCACATGTAAATGGGAACCCCTGCAGACTGATTGTCGACACTGGAGCCAATGTGACAATCATTAGGACAGATGTGGCTCGTGAATTTGGATTGAAACTGCCGTGGACATCGCCACGCGTAAGTCTCCAGACTGTGACAGGTGACAAAATCGAGATTGACGGTAAAGTGGACTTGGAAATAGTGTTTGGGAATACCACCTACCATCATACGGCATTCGTCGCTAATATCACGGACCCCTTCATTCTCGGATTGGACTTTTTGAAGAAATATGACTTCACTCTCGACTTCAAGACTAATGAGCTGCACTCGATGAGAGAAGACATAGCCGTTTTCCCTGCAGAAAGTGAGGTAAAATCCGCTCATCAAATAATAGCCCAAACAGATTTACGATTCCCTCAAGGTCAGAATCATTAATACCTGGCTCCCTTGAAGAAAGCAATAGTTTTCGATTTGGACTCATTGAATACCCTAACCTAAGCAATAGCCTAAAAGGAGTCCTGGTAGCATCTACGCTTGTGGACCTTTCTAAGGATGTAATTCCTGTGAGAGTCGCCAACGTGAGTGAAAGGCCAAGGAATATCCGAAAAGGTGAAGTGTTGGCAACTTGTACTCCAGTAAACTGCATCATTAGAAGAATCAATTCCCCCGAGACTGTGTCTTCCGAGTCCTTGACATCGAAGTTAATTGGGAGTGCGCCGTTATCGAAAGATCAAAGAACTGCTGCGGAACAATTGGTGGATGACTTCAAGCATCTGTTTTCATCTACATCGGAGGATGTTGGCCGTACGAATTTAACGCAGCATAGGATTTACACTGGAGAACACCCCCTATTAAACAGCATCCAAGACGACTACTGTTTGCTAAGAAGGAAGAGGTTGAGACCCTCCTGAAAGAGATGAAGGAGAACGATGTAATCGAACCGTTATCCAGTCCTTGGGCCTCTCCCATCGTCTTGGTCCGAAAGAAAGATGGCTCCACCAGATTTTGTGTCGATTACCGACGGCTGAATGAAATTACCAAGAAAGACAGTTACCCTCTTCCACGGATAGACGACACCTTGGACACTCTTTCCGGACACAAGTGGTTTTCGACCCTGGACTTGAAGAGCGGCTACTGGCAGGTTGAGATACACCCTGATGACCGAGAGAAGACAGCGTTTACAACTGGACAAGGCTTCTGGCAGTTTAAAGTGATGCCCTTCGGCCTCTGCAATGCACCAGCTACTTTCGAGCGTCTTATGGAGACAGTGTTAAGAGGACTTTCCTACGAATCCTGTCTGGTCTACTTAGACGATATCATCATCGTGGGACGCAGTTTCGAAGAACATCTGGCAAATCTTAGGAAGGTGCTGCAAAAGCTTAAGGAAGCCAATCTGAAGTTAAGCCCGTCCAAATGTAATTTGTTCCGCCGGGAAGTGAACTACCTTGGTCACATCATCTCTTCTGAGGGTGTACAAACCGATCCAGAGAAGGTGTCTGCTGTCAAGAGTTGGAGTCGTCCCGAAAACATCCATCAGCTGCGAAGTTTCCTGGGGCTCTGCACCTACTACAGGAAGTTTGTAAAGGGTTTTTCCAACATTGCACGACCTTTGCATAAGCTGACGGAGAGCAAGCAGAAGTTCGAATGGTCCAAAGAATGCGAAGATGCATTTCTACGACTGAAGGAGGCTTAACATCAGCGCCTATCCTCGCCTATCCTCAGCCTGAAAAATCCTTCATCCTGGACACTGATGCGAGCAACGAGGGCATCGGAGCTGTTTTATCCCAAGAAATTGACGGAAATGAACATGTCATCGCTTACTGGAGCAAATGCTTATCAAAGTCGGAGCGAAATTACTGCGTCACCAGAAAGGAGTTACTGGCCATAGTGAAAGCTGTAGAACACTTCCATCATTACCTCTACGGCCGAAAATTTCTGCTTCGGACAGATCATGCCTCATTAACTTGGCTTTTGAACTTCAAAAATCCGGAAGGCCAGATAGCCAGATGGATACAGCGGCTCCAGGAATATGACATGGAGATCAAGCATCGAAAAGGGTTATCTCACGGTAATGCTGACGCTTTATGAAGGAGACCCTGTCCTGAGAACTGCCACTATTGTTCCCGAATCGAGAAACAGTATGGAACGACTAGCCCTACCGCCTATCAGGTGACAGTGACTCCAATATCATCAGAACCTGATCCATGGAGTGACGACCAAGTTCGAAAAGATCAACTTGAAGACCCCGACATAAAACCAATTTTGGAGTTCATGGAGAGTGACAGTCGGCGACCTAGCTGGCAGGACGTTTCCATCTTTAGTCCTGCAACAAAAAGATACTGGACTTTATGGAACTCATTCCATTTACGGAACGGCGTGCTACACCGGAAATGGGAATCTGACGACGGTAAAACATCTAGGTGGCAGTTACTACTTCCCCGATCAAGGATTTCAGATGTTCTGAAAGAAATACATAGTAGTGCGACTGGAGGACATTTTGGTGTCTTGAAAACCCTCAATAAAGTTCGGGAGCGCTTCTTCTGGAGCAAGGCGAAGGATGACGTGGAGAAGTGGTGCCATTCTTGTGACGCCTGTTCTGCTCGTAAAGGACCGAAGAAAAGAAGCAGAGGGAAGCTACATCTGTACAACGTTGGAGCTCCTTTCGAACGAATTGGGATCGACATCCTGGGTCCTCTACCAAGAACTGCTGATGGGAACAAATACATTCTTGTTTCCATCGACTACTTCACCAAATGGCCGGAAGCATATCCCATTCCAGATCAAGAGGCTACCACCGTAGCAGAGACTCTAGTCCAACATTGGATCTCGAGATACGGAACACCTTTGCAGATTCATTCCGATCAAGGGAGGAATTTCATCTCTGCTGTGTTTAAGGGCCTATGTCAAATTCTCGGAATTGAGAAAACTAAGACAACACCACTACACCCACAATCAGACGGCATGGTGGAGAGATTTAACCGCACAATCCTGAATAATCTCTCACTTATGGTATCCAGAAATCAACAGGATTGGGACAAGAAGCTACCTTTGTTCCTGCTGGCCTACCGCAGTGCTGTCCGCGAGACTACCGGATATGCCCCATCTCAGATGCTCTTCGGACGAGAGCTTCGGCTACCTTGTGATCTCGTCTTCGGTCGTCCTCCGGATGCGCCTGCATCGCCTGAGGAGTACATCCAGGATCTCCAGGCCCGGTTGGAAGACGTTCATAACTTCGCACGAGAGCGAATCAACATCGCGGCGGAGAAGATGAAGACCCGATACGACACAAGGTCTACTGGACATGAATTCAACGAAGGCGACAAGGTTTGGTTATGGAATCCCATCCGACGGAAAGGTCTGTCACCCAAATTGCAGTCGCATTGGGATGGACCCTACAAAGTCCTTAACCGACTGAATGACGTCGTAGTGAGGATCCAAAAATCACCTAATGCAAAGCCTAGGGTTGTACATTATGATCGGTTAGCCCCATACTATGGCCATAGTTCATGAGTATTACGTAAACAACCATGGTTGATAACATAAAAGTTGTAGATAATTTTTGCTTTTAATGTTTAGTAATATTTCTTGTTATTATTGTGTTTTCTGTATCTGTTAGTTATTATTTATTGTGTGGAATTGTGAACTTGTGATAGAAGTTTGGCACCCTTTCTGGGGATTGTACTGCCCGGGACGTGCAGTCCTTAGGAAGGGGGCAATGTTACAAATCCTGTAAATAGTAATTATTGTAGTAACGTAACCTGTAAATAATTTCCCGTAATGAATATACAACCCCTTAACATATGGCTAAAGTATACAACCCCCTATTCTTTTTATTTTCATTGATAAAATTTGATAACGGTCTACGCATTTCTCGAAGCAGAAAGAATGTTGTAGAAAATTCTTGGATGTTTATAAAAGCCGTTAGCGATGGATAAACGGAGAGTTTCGATTGATATTTCGAACTGGGAGAAGATTTTTGCTCTGTTTATAGCGAGGCATTTCGCTGTGTTGTTTTCGTATTTGGAAGTAAATACGTGTGTAAACGTTGAGTTTACGGTGTTGTGTGATAATTGCTTAATTGCTGATGAATAATTTAGCAGTTGTTGAAGATCTTTCCTGTACATAGTGTAAATAAATTTCCTGTGTTTTTATCAAGAACTGTGTCTTCATTTCAAGAAAGTGGAAGTCGCACCGAATCCGTTACATTATTATTATTATTCATCTTTTTTTGCACTTGACACCGTAGTTGATTGATTTTATTTTTCTATACTTATAAAACAAAGTGCTTCAAACGAAATCGCAAAAACCCAAGGTCTGTTTCGAGAACACGAGATCTTAGGGGGCCATTCATTAATTACGTAAAATTGATTTTGGCACTTTTTGACTCCCACCTCCCCCATGTAAGGGTACGTAAGATTTTCACCCCCCCCCCTCTCACGTATGATTCCATTTTGTTTTTCAAAATAATAAAATAAACGAATCTTTACATCACTGTAATCGTATTCAAATTCACCATTATTAAATTATTAGAAAGTCGCCCGTCATGGTATGACGGGTAAAAATTGCTTTTACATTTGAACAAAGTTTAAAAATATTTATTAATATTTTTAAACATAAAAATATTAATAAATATTTTAAAGAAATTATATAAACACAATTATTTAAAAAAAAATTATACATAATTTTTATTTTTAAGTAATTATAAAAATAAAAATAAATTATTTTTAATAATAATATTTATATAATATTAATAATATAAATTATTTATAAAAAAAACTGAGAATAATTACATTGCGTATATATAAAATTAATAAGTAATTAATTATAAAGAAACTGAGAATAATTATATTGTGCATGTATAAAATTAATAATCAATTAAAAAAAACTGAGAATAACTATAATGTGCATGTATAAAGTAAATGAAAACTTAAATGAAAAGCCTGTTTGATGATATTTTGATAGTTGAAATTTTAACCCTGACGCCAATGGATCAACCCTAAACTCCTGTAGATAGCGTTCATCGATGACCGCTTTTTCGTTTCTTCATTCTCCTAAAATGACAGTCTCACCAGTAAAACAGTTTAAGTTACCGGATCGAGTTCAGCCTTGTCACAATGCAGCCTTTCCCTACATTTTAAACATTACCAAAACATATTATCAAATTATCACGCCATTGTTGAAACTCGCGCGTTACTCGATCATCGGCTGTTATATATATGATAATTTTTAGAAACCTTTTTGTGTAAAGAAATACATATTTACTAAAAAGTTAGAATCTAAACTGAATGTTTTTTTTTTTCGAAATTTTTTTCATATATGATGCGACACTAAATAAAATACAATATGACATACATAATTATAATCGGATAATAAAGTGCGATTCTTTTATCATATTTTACACTACTCATTCTTTGTAAAACAAGTAAAAAACAGCCCATCCTAATACGTTTTTTACCTTTTAGACGCAAATAAAATATGATCCCTGCCAAACCACTTGACTGCGCGGTTTCTAATATAAAATCTCGACTCGGAGAACATTACGTAAGAATAAGTTTACCCCCCCCCCCCCAAAGTAAAGGTATGTGGAGATTTATTAACTCCCCTCTCCTCCTCTGGACCCTTACGTAATTAGGGGGGAAACTCAAGCTCTTGCAGCCCTAGTCTTATGTCATACATAGCATGAGTTTGTGTTTGAATTCAGCAAACCTTTTCTTCCATTTTCTATTAATTAAACTTTTATGTTTTCGTTCATCAAGGTCATCTTTATTAATTTTTCCTCAACCCTCGCCCAAAAATAATCGGGCATTATTTACAAGCCTTATTTAATTCGTGAGCTCACGAATTGATTAAGCCTCTTTACCACAAAACAGATTTTTAGAAGGGGGAAAAAAACTAATTTTTTTTTCTAGTTCTTATTGTCATGAAAACCACCTTTTACTTAACCTTGATTGTCCTAAATGATCATCTTCTCTAGCACGATTCTTCCAATTCTGTTTTCGAAGTTTTCTCCCGTAATCGTGCTCACATTCGAAATAATTTGAAGTATGAGCTAAGCATAGATTTTGCTTTTTGAGGGAAAAAACACGAATAGAATAAAGCAGGATTTATTATTATTACGTGAAAACGTTTGTTCTGTGCTCTATGTGTAGAAATCCTGTTCTTTGCTCGAGCTGGCGCCATTTTTTGAGAAACGTAATCCACTGTATACGTTATGCACCTTCCAATAATGTTATTTATATTTCCGAAAAAAAAAAAAAAAAACTTGAATTCTGAAATTTTGAATTCAAATTATGTTTCTCGCAATCACGAGTTGCGACAGGACCCTGTTCATTGGGGGCTATTTTTTCTAGAAACGGCTCCTGTCCCCCCAAGCCTGTCCCTCCTCCTGGGCGGTTACGTGTGTATGATTGTGTGTGTGTGTGTGTGCGTAGGCACGCGTGCGTGCATGTGTAGGCTCGTGTGTGTGCGTAGACCTGTGTGTATTCACGTAGGCGTGTGTGTATGTACGTAGTCGTGTGTGTATGCATGTAAAGGCTTGTGTGTATGCACATAGTAGTGTGTGTATGTGTGTAAAGGCTTGTGTGTATGAGCGTGTGTGTGTGTATGAGAATGCGTGTGTGTAGGACATGGACGCCACCGAGACAGTGCTCGGAGTTGCGCCTGCAGAGGACGGTGGGCGGTGGTGCTGCAGAGGCCTCTGGTGCAAGTTGAAAAAGGCAGGGACATCAAAAACGGTCAAATGAGAACAATAAGCAATCGTGATTGCTCAAAAAATTCCAAACCTGTATTTTCACAGGGAGCAACCATATCTTTAATGGGGGGGGGGGGGGGGGGGCGGGGGTAGAGAGTTCCGTGCTTACATGCTTGATCAATAGCGTAATAATATTGATAATCTGGATTTCAATGATAAGGATCGAGTTAGAATAGGTGTACATTGGAGCTAGAGGTATGACATCAATGAAAAAATATCGATGTTGTGACACATCGATGTTGAAAATTGAATCTTCGATGGTATCGATACATCGGCTCAAAAACATCGAAGCATCGAAACATGATACATCGATTTTCAAAATTAAATTTTCGATGGTATCGATACATCGGCCCAGAAACATCGATGTATCAAAGCATAATTAATCGATGTTCAAACTTAAATTTTTGATAGTATCGATACATCGACCGAAAAACATCGATGTTCGGAATCGTCGGACTTTCAATGTAATATACTCATGCATAATAAACGCTAATAATTGGTTTAATACTCTGAATTTGCAGCCTGTCTCTTCCTTAGCCCATATATACGGGCGGGACATTATTACACATACATTTGCATCTAATTCCCGGAATTTTAAACTTTGGACTTTAATTGTGATAAGGAACCATTATCCTTACTAATATTATAAATCCGAAAATAACTTTTTTTTTGTGTGTGTATGTGTTTGTTTGCAATTCTTTCACGCCTTAACTACTCAACCGATCATCATGAAATTTTGTATACATGTTGTCAGGGATGCCGGGGGTGTACCTTCTGTTTAGAAAAAAAGTATTTCTTGATTCTTATTTCAATTTTCAAGAAAATCATAAATTTGAGAGTATCTCATCGAAAAAAGGTCATATTTGTTCGTTTTTAGCAACATGTTAAAGTCCTTAAAATTCTGCACAATGTGAACTCTGCGAGCTCAGTTTTACGATTCCGAGTCACAACTGACTACAACTGTATTTATGTCGAGGACTGCATACTAAGTGCCTTGCCTCCATTATTTTTTATACCGATAGATGGCAGCACCATCGCCGTATCGAACAGTTAATGAGAATTTGGAACTAGACCAGGAGCTAATAGCTACCTGGTGCTAGCACCCCCAGAGGTATCGTTTCACTTGGAGGACATTGAGACCACGAGCATATTTAACGTCGCCCAGTCCCCTTTAATGACGACGGTGGATCTTCGACCATCGAGGTTCGAACTCGGGACCCTCCGGCCCCGAATCCGACACTCTACCGATCGGGCTACCACGACCCCAGCTCATTTTTAATTAGCATGAATAAAATCATGGAGAACAAAAATCTGTTGCCATTTTTTTTTCTCATTCAAATGGAATTTTTAGCGACTACGGTTCAAACTGTAACGGGGATTTTTAGAAACTGTCGCCATTATTCCTACATATGGCAACATTCTATTATTTATTTTCTTTTATTTAACACTGGTTGCTAACCACACATAATTTGACAAAACTTTTATTTTCGAGGTAGATCGTGCAACGCCGGGCAACTCAGCTAGTACATCATAATATGAAGCATAAACACTCTAAAAGAATTTTTTGTACTTGAAAAATGATGATTTGTACGTGTTGCGGTGGGACTGACGCGACGCACAGTGGGGCGAAAACGACAAAAACCGCTTAAAAGGGTAATTTTTTTTCTATATTCAACCAATTGCGGATTAATATATTGCACAGGCCTATATCTTAGGCAATCAGAACTGGAGTTTTAGAGCCCTTCGTCCACTACAAAGCTAAAGATAGCCTTTAGAAGGTGAAGAACCATGAACGAAGGGGATTTAAACAAATTGCTTTGAGACAATCTATATACATTTTTCCTTATTATTGGCGGGTATATTTAATTTCTCTCGTGCCCGACGATAGTAAAAGAACAAAAAAAAAGAAGAATCGAATATTCAAACAGATAATTGGTTTTGATCAGTACCGAAAACTGGGGAATTCAAAGTTATTTTTTTCAAAACGCTCTACAAAAAAATGTCCTCTTATGTCCTCTTAGAAATTAATAGTAATTAGTCATCAATGGTCTGTAGAAATACCCTGAAAAGGAATTAGCTGCGTAAACCTGCGAACTTTGGACTTAGAGCCCAAACAAATCGAGAAAAACCCATTATAACGTGCCTGAGTAAACAAACAAGCGAGAGAGATTTAAAAACACTTTTAAGCGCTTTTTGGCGTTTTCGCCCCACTGTGCGACGATCCCGCCCCTAACAAGCACAAATCATAATACAAGAAAACGTTTTAGAAAGTTGATATTACAGCAGATAATGGTTCCTTATATTCGAATATATCGCAACTAAAAGCCAAAGCTCAAAATTCCGGGAATTCAGAGCAAATACAGTGAAATATCGTTACAACGAACTCTAAGGGACCTCAAATTTTGTTCGCTGTGACCGGAATTTGGTTGTAATGGAATTCAAACAATGTTTGATAATTTTAAAATTGGCTAAAAATTCCTCACTCCAGCTAAAATTTCACTTGCAACTTATCTTGTCTTATACTATAAAAACAACAACTTCAAATATGACGGAAATTTACTCAAATTTAAACATATCGCAGAGTCAAAGTTGCTCCAACTATGTGGTATTCAAATTTAAAACATTTAAATACTCATCAAATACTGAAATCAACATGTGCTCATTTTTGAGGCATTTGTGCTCATTTTGGAATAGATAATAATTTCGAAATTTAGTATTAACCGAGTTATGTACTCCTTTTTGAATACGAAATAATTCAGCACACTATTTGAAAACAGGGTACTCATATTTGAAACAAATGGTTTCAAGAAAATTCGAAAGCATCAATATACTCGTTTTTGAAAACTTCATTTTTCTCAGTGTAGGCATGACAAAAAGGTCATATCCTATAAAAGAAAAATATTTTAGTTTTTCTGGAGTGAGATTTGCCTCCATAACAGTAAAGACATCTATATTATGGCCCTTTAAGTACTTAATTCAATGGGGTGGTTTCCTTCAGTCAAAAGTACTACTTTTAGTCACTGAAATGGATAGAATGAGCAAAAAAAAAAAAAAAAAAAAACATAGAGAAAATACTTTCATTTTCCCAACAGTTTTTTTTAAAATCAATTTTTTAAAATGTCCGTTTTTTCAAACAACGCGTGGTCTTGATGACGTCAGAAATGACGAAATTTGCCGCATCTTTCTACTACGTTTCCACGTTATGATAATCAAGCAGCGAATTAAAATTGCTCTCTACGCTTGCTATCAACCCTATCGTTGCCAATGCACATGAGTAATGATGCGAATTAAATATTTTGTTCTGTGAATGGCAACATTGAATGGCATTTCCTCATTTGTGATGTCACACGACAGAAGTGTAAACAATGAAAGCGCACCAATTTAAGTAATTTTTAAAAATAGTAAATTTAGTTAAATTATTTAAAAAATGGTCAGATCCTACGTTTTTTAGCATGCTCTTTCAGAAAAAAATACTTTTAAAATTTTAGAAACGACCCCATACTCTTTGATTGGGAGATCCCACCTGCATTCCACTTTAGGAGCCTCAAGGAAAAATCTCGTCGAGGACAGCACATAATGCCAAAGTTGTAGATCATTTAGAATTACCCATGGTGCACCAAGAGGACGTTGCACCCCAATTCAGACAATGTAATGGAAATTAACTCGAGACTGAAATTTTACGTCGCTGATACTGATATTTCGTTGCATTGTCATTCGTTGTAACGGGATTTTACTGTATTCAAAGACTATAAACATTTATAGCAACTTATACTATAACATCCATTTAAAGTAAAATTATAATTTTTAATCAACTGACTTATTGAGAGCTGGGAGTCATAAGATTGGTTCATATGTATCTTAGAAGAAAACTGTAATCTAAACCCATGTTTATATTTAGGGAAAACTTTGCTAACACTCAATATTCTATTTAACAGTGTGCTAGAAAAGAGTATCATTAACTTTTCTGTGATATGTCTACTTCTGTAGCCAACTGAAAATAGAAAGCTCTTCTCAATAGGTAGATGTCACGATCAAATAGTAATGAATCTTTCATCATAACTATAAACATTAGCCTGATCGGTAAGGCATTGAACTCGGGGCCGGAGGGTCTCGGGTTCGATCCTCGCTGGTCGAAGACCCACCGTCGTCATTAAAGGGGACTGGGCGACGTTAAATATGCTCATGGTCTCAATGTCCTCCAAGTGAAACGATACTTCTGGGGCTGGGGGTGCTAGCACCAGGTAGCTATTAGGTCTTGGACTAGTTCTAAATTCTCATTAACTGTTCGATCCGGTGATGGTGCTGCCATCTATCGGTATATAAAATAATGGAGGCAAGGCACTTAGTATGCAGTCCTCGACATAAATACAGTTGAAGTCAGTTGTGACTCTGAATAGGAATAGGAATAACTGTAAACATATTCACACGTTTTTAGGATAGTTTTGGTTCAATCATGAAACACTGACATCGAAAAAGCATCGAACGCAAAGCATCGACCTTAAAGCATCGATATTTTGCAAACGATAGGCGATGATATAACGGCGACCATAACTAGACTAAGGACAAAATGCTTCAAAGGCATGATGACCCCGAGAACTTATGTGGAGTGCAAACACTGTCCGAACGCGCAGCCATATCCCTAACACCTTTCTACTGTCCGATATTTTAAAGCGAAACCTTACTCGAATTTGCGCATGCGTCAGGTCTATTCTGATTTTATCAAAACGGGGGTGATAGCAAGAAGAAAGTAACAAGCAATCAAAGACTGAATGCATCGGGAAGTGCGCTTCCTTAAACCATCACCCCTTTTTCAATTGGAACCGTTCGCCGCTGCTAGTCGCGGAGTTCGAGAACAGACAGTAACTGCTCTTCCACTGCTTCTTGCCATTTTGAAAAGTGACATCAACTGTAACATGGACTCTTTATAGACCGATAAGGCCGAGGACATTTCCAAAGCAGTGATTCACGCCTTTTCCACGATTCAATTTTTATCTTTGTTTATGCACTTTGTACAACCTGGGACGCCTCAAACTTAAGTTTTAGTTGGTGCAGAAACTCTCAATTTGCCAAATGAAACTCCAAATTTTGCCGAATCATCTCACAAAATTGCCGAATAAGGCAATTTTTGGGGTGTCACAGTGACCTTAAATCGGAGTGACCCTGACAACAGCGACAATAACGATGTTTTCGAAACATCTGTATCGAAGTTGCACCACCAAAAAAAATGGGAGCATTTCCAACATGTTTGCTTTCTAAGTTCATGGAAACAGAAAAATGTCGCTCATGTCGCCACCATGATTGCTCCTCATGCTTTAATTTAGCATTTCATTAGAGATTTTAAATAATTTTTGCAAGAGTGATGTCGTGGATGAAAAGCAATAAATACGACAAGCTGTTTTTCTTACTATATCCTAAGGTTATAGCTTGAAACATCAAGGAATGGCGAGAAACTTTATGACCCACTCTAGTTCACGCAAGGCAGCTTTGTAATTAAAGGAATGGTGCTTAAAAAGAAATTAATATAAATTGCAGTAATTAAGTATTTTCTGAAAAATAATTATGCACGATCGTCTCGGTGTCATTAGGGATGCAATTGTTATGCAGATTTCAGTTCATTCCGAGAACACATTAGCAGTTACTTCGTTCACTGTTGTTATTGCTTTGAATAGGAAGATTATTATTTGTTCTCACTTCTACTATATTCTTTAAAGTAATTACATATATTCCACGAAAATTTGACTCAACAGTTTTGAGGGATGTAGCATAGTTAAAGTGAGCGTCCACTATTTTTCCCTTAATAAGTTCCTAACATAGAATGAGTATAATTTTTTCACATTTTTTAAACATTTTTATTTTAAAAAAAAATTGTACAGTCGACTCCCGCTACAACGCGATCCGACTTACGCGAAATGGCTATAACGCGAATTTTTCAGGAATAACGAATTTTAGAGCTAACGCGAATTTTTCGCCCACAACGTGAATTTTTTTAGAAGGAAGTATCAGCTTCGTTATTGGCTGCTAAATATTGATTTCGTGAATGTTATTACGTCCCTTTGAGCATCACTGACAGCCAAAGATCCCACGCCAAACTAGTCTAGTGCATCAAATAACCATAATGGCACCTTAGTGTCACCTTCATCTAAAGTTTGAAAATGTGAAGAAAAAGAAAGTTTCTGATAAAATTTTTTAAAAAGCCTAAGATTCTCGATATGCTTGAACAATTACAAAACGTCGAAGGTAGCGCGACAATAAGTATGAGTGAATCTTTCATATGTACAATAAAAAGTCAAAACAAAAAGATGTCCGTAAAAGTTTAGAACTTAGTTTCAATATTGAAGCTTGCAGAGCAGTCTAGCAAAGTAAAAATTATGAAAATGGAAGCTACGCGCTCTTGCATTGTGGATTAATAAAAAGATCATGTAGAGGAGATGTAGCCACAAATTGAAACGTTTTAAATAAAAGGTGAAGCGTATTTAAAAATGTATTAGATAAGAATAACGATAAGATCTTTGAGCATAAATCATCACTAGTATCCTCATTTTTTAACTCGTAAATACTGCTACTGTATCTACTGTACAGTACTATTTTGTGCACTATTTTAATTTTATTGCATGCAGTGCGTACCGTGTTTTTTATTTTAAATCTTTTATTCCTATTGGTCATTTATTTTATGCATCTTAAGTATTTCATGTTGAATAACAGTTTTTTTTATTTTTTAAATACAGTAAAAGTTCAGTTCTTTATGGAAGAAACTGTAATGGTTAAGGAATCCTTTAGAGCAGTTTGAGGGGTGTTTATAAGTGCATAAAAGTATTTTTTATGCTTTAAAAAATTTGTATGCATATATTTTTCCGCAACGCGAAATTTCATTTTACGCGAGGAGTCTTGGAACGCATCCCTCGCGTAAGTCGGGATTCGACTGTAATTGGAAAATGTAAGGTTTTTGGAGAATCACCCATTTGCATTTCCAACAGAGATGCGTAGTGCGCATTTATTGTGAAAAAAAATATTACTGGGCCATAAGAGGAGAAATATTGTAATGTACAAAAAATGGTAAACAAAATCGATTTTTGGTTAAATTCACGAAAATGTAAGGTTTATTCGCGCACTTAAAACTGTAAGTTAACTGTAGTTAACTAAGTTAATTGTAGTTAATTATGAAACCGTGTGAAAAGAGTGTTAAAAGGAAGCATTTGAATGTTTTTAGAACAAGAGTTTTAAACATTTTTATTTTGATAAAAAGTTTGGAAATTGGCCACTCTTTTTCTAAGCTCTTTTCCCGGTAGCTAAACCTTAATAGTTTTCAAAAATAATACGAGAAATGAATTTCTCGGGTGCAAATACATTATATCCTAAATGTGCAAGTCAAAGTTTCAAAATTTAATTTTTATGACACACCCTAAATCAACAGTCCCTTTAAAAAAATCTAGATAAGGAAAATAGTTCCAGAAACCCCTTTCAGAACGAGAAAAAAGTTTCAAAATAACATTAATATTCCCTCTTTCAATCCCCGTCAGAGTTGGAACAATAGCTTCAAAAAAATCCCCTTTGAAAAAGTTTTCTAAAAGTCTCCATTAGAACAACGACGTCAGTCCCTTAAAATCCATATCAACAGCAACTATTCTTAAACAACATTAGCGGCAAATCTAAAAGTTCCGATTATATTAAAGTGAAAATATGAAACGTTATATGAACCGAGTGGAACTTTTTTTTTTAGTTTTTTATATTTCATTAAAAATATGGTTACTTTTACTGCAATAAACAGACCTTAAAAATTCCTGCCATTCTGTCACAACACATAAACGGGAATTAATCAACCCACAATGCATGAAAATTTATTTAAATGAATAGTTACTTTCCTATTGTTTCTTCATTACCTTTAAAGTATCCAGCAGTTAAAAAATTGAACTAATACATAATGGACAGAAATGTTGTTTAGTAGTAGTAGTCTAAAAACTTGGGTTACAAAAAAGTTTTTTCGGCACAAAGTAAAAAAATATCAAAAACATTAGGGAAAAATTAAAAAAAAATTCCTCCCTTTTTTTTGAGCAATCACGATTGCTTATTGCTTTCATTTGACTGTTTTGAGGTCCTATCATTTAATTTTCACGCCAGCACCCTCCGCAGCATCACCGTCGACCGGCCGCCTCACGATGCTGCTCCTCTAGCGAAAACCGTCTCCAGGTTGAGTCCACTTACACACATACATACACGCACGTACACACACACAAACACATACACACACATACATACGCCTACACACACATATACAAACACATACACACACAAACACGCACACACACACGCATACCTACAAACACCTACACACAACTACCCACACACTCTTGCCTGCACACAGACACAAACACATATGCCTACACACACATACACATACCCCCTCCTCACACAAACACTCATACACACAACTACCCACACACAAACACTCATGCACACAACTACCCACAGACAAACACTCATACACACAACTACCCACACACTCATACCTGAACACAGACATAAACACACATGCCTACACACACATACACATACCCCCTACACATAAACACACACGCTACATACACACACACACACTAACTCGTGATTGCAAAAAACATAATTTGAATTCAAGTGGTCAAAATTCAAATTAATTTTTTTAAATATGTATTTCCCCAGTAGCACCAGAACGTTCAAATTTGGTACAGGAATCGTGTTATTGGTCGAATGACGGTGTTAAGTGTTACTTGCACGTAAAATTAGACGTACAGCAACAGTAATACTATCACGGTGCCATTCTAGTTCTGAAATAACGTTATATTAGACGTTTAAAAGTAGTTCTAATGCCACGGTGTTATTCCCGTGCTAAAAGAACGTAATATTTGACGTTCAAACGTCACCGCATCCGAGCGCCCTCTATTTCTGAAAACCGTGGAACAATTACTACAACTTTTTTTGCTTGCCAACTTCAACCTTTTCCGGAGCTGCTCGCAACTACAGAAGAACAATTCCAACAAAAGATTATTCTTTCATCAAAAGTAAGTCATCAATTTAGTTATAATTATTTTTAAAATCTTTCACATATAAATTTTATTTATAAGTCGAGTTTTATTAAAATTTTGATTTGTAATTTTTTTTTACATACTGAGTTTGATCCAGTTCGAAACATTTACTTACCTTCGAACATTTAGCGAAAAATAATTATTCCATTTTTATAACTTATTATCAATAACTATTTCGCAGAAATATTTTTCGCTAACATTTCTTAGTGCAAATTTAATTTCTGATTTGTATTCGAATTGATTGGTACACATTTGTTTTCCTTAAAGTGAACGTTTTGCTTATTATTATTTCCGACTACGAAATTTTTATTAAAAAGGTGTTGCTGCTATAAAATGTGGTTCATACTGAACTCAAATTCAAAAATTAATATACTTGAATACTGAGAGAGAAAATGAATACAATTATTTAAAGAATTGTTATTCAATTTAAAATATTCATGGTAAAGAATCAGTTTTACTAACAGAAAAGGTCTCAATCAAAATAGTGTTTGCAAAAGATAGAAGTTGAAAATAGTCAAGAGAAAAAAAATATAATTCGTTGTATGAATCAATTCGTTCTGTTTCAAAGCAATATCCTATAGTTAAGGGTATTATGTTTGAAAAGGCTTTCAGTAAATTTAATTGTGTTACGTTTTATAATTATCGATATTTCCGTGCATAAACTAAGAACATTTGAAACATTTTTCAAAGTTCAAAAAAAGAAAAATAAATCACTTTCTGTAATGCACGCAATTGATAAATCACTAAATACTACCAAATATTCCGCTTATTACTGTAGTTTTTTTTTTCCAGAAGTAACTTGAAATAAAATGCTAGGTTTTGTTTCTGGTTTTCTAGAATAGAATGCGTATTGCTTCTTTATTTTATCACAGCAAAACAAAATGGCGAGCGGCTTCCATCTGGATTTGTCATGTTTCACCTGGTGCTTTAAAGTTTTCAACGCTAGAATTCCCCGCAAAGATTCAACAAACAAAAAATAACTGGCTCGAAAAACTAGCATTGGGTTAAAAACAGATCGGGAAAGAAAAAAGTAATAAATTGACGTGATAGCTTTTTTATTTAGATAAGGTGGCTTGACTTAAAATTATCTCCTATTGTTGTCTATTGGAAAAAATATTCCGCCCCGTAACGAATAGTTTGATTAGATTTTTTTTTTAGTTTTTGTTTCGAGTTAGATACGGGTTTTGAATTTTTTATATCTTATAACGGAAAAAAACAACCTTACCTCTTACATGAATCGGCATATAAGTGCAACTTAATTGTATGTAAATTTAACATGAGTAGACTATGTTTTGTGCCATTTTTACTTCCTTTTACAAAAAAGGAAGTATTGTATTCGCGAAAAAATTTTCACTCAAAAATCGCCCTTAATTTCCATTTTGCTCACCCCCAAATGAATGTTGAGTTTTTTTTTCGATTCGACCACATGCGGAAAAGTGCCTAAGAATGTATAGACACGCGAAATATCCATTTTGACCATCACCGAGGTAATTACAACGACTTTTCTCGTGACGTCTGTATGTATGTGCGTATGTGCGTATGTATCTCGTATAACTCAAAAATGGTATGTCCTAGAAAGTTGAAATTTGGTACATAGACTCGTAGTGGGGTCTAGTTGTGCACCTCCCCTTTTGGTTGCTTTCGGATGTTCCTAAGGGGGTCTTTTGCACCTTTTTGGGGGGAAATCATTGTTAATTTCGATGTAAACTCAAGTGGCGTTATAATTTGTCGGACACTTGGCGATATATCGCCAGTCTTTTGGTCGCCAAGTTTTGTCGCCAACTTGGCGACAAATTTGGCGGAGTTTTTTTTTTTTTGGTTTCAATTTGGCCATTGTTGGTGATATTTAGAGAATAAATATTGAATCACATTAAAATAGCGAATAATGGGGAAATGACATTAAATTGGAGTAAAAGGAAGTCATGTGATGCACACATCAGCTCGTTTATTACGCAGTCGAAACAGGGGGGGGGGGAATGATCAACCTGACCTCATATTTTCATAAAACTTTTTTAAAATCTTACTCTCTCGCATCTTAAATAATGTCGATTTTTTACACCTGATTAGGTACAATTTTAATTTATACAGGGGCGCCCACCTAGGGGGGGGGGGGCTATTGTAATTTTTAGGATGGGCTGGGTATTTTTCTTACTTTTAGAGGGTGCCCCAATGCTCTTGGGAGGGAGGGGGGGGGGGCACCCCTGATTTATAACACTTATTCTGTCCAGTGATTCAAATAAAGATTAACTTGTTGTAAGAATAAATTATTATTCTTTAAAATTATTGAAGATTTTTTTCGATTAACTTATGGAAAGTTATTACTTCCTTTTACAAAAAAGGAAGTATAATATTCGCGAAAAAATTTTCACTCAAAATTCGGAATTAATTTCCATTTTGCTCATCCCCGAATTAATGTTGAGTTTTTTTTTTTCAACCCGACCACTCGCGGATAAGTACCTAAGAACGTAAAGATGCGTAAGATAGACGGCCGAAATATAGACATTCCCCGAGTTAATTACAACTTTCTCGTGACGTCCGTATGTACGTATATATATGTATGTGCGTATGTATGTCGCATAACTAAAGACCGGTATGTCCTAGAAAGTTGAAATTTGGTACGTAGACTCCTAGTGGGGTCTAGTTGTGCACCTCCCATTTTGGTTGCATTCGGATGTTCCAAAGGGAGTCATTTACAGCTTTTTTGGGGGAAATCAATGTTAATTTCAATGCAAACTCAAGTGGTGTTATAATTTGCCGGACACTTGGCAATATAACGAGAAATTTTTGGTCACCAAGTTTTGTCGCCAACTTGGCTACAAAGTAGGCCTTTATTTATTTTTTTTTTTTAAATCTGGTTTCAATTTGGCCATTCTTGGTGATATTTAGAGAGTTAACGATTGAATCACATTAAAATTTCCAATAATGGGGAAATAACTTTAAATTGGTATAAAAGGAAGTCATGTGATGCACCAGCTAGTTTTTTCATTTTTTTTAGTTGACGATGGATAGAAGTAAGCGTCAAAATGATCGTATTAAACAAAAATTTTTGAATAAGAAATACAAAGAAATTGTTTTAAATGCAATTATTGAAGATAGTAGAAATATACTTTGAAATTTTTTGATACCATTCCGGATCTCGACATTTCTGAAGCTGGTCCTTCAACATCTAATGTACTTCAAAACCCTCTTCTTGTCCTTCAACATCTATTTCTTTACTTCAAGACCATGCCAATCCTTAACCCTCTAATTATTTACCTCAAGACCCTCCCAATTTTACTTCTGCATCTACAAGAGTCAGTAATGTTATATTGGGCAATTCTTCTTTAAATTCTATTTCAGATATCAAGTGTCCAGATGAGTTTTTTGAAAGTTATGAATATACATCTGATGAAAGTGGCCCTGATTCCAATGAATTTTTTGATATTTCAAAGTTTCGTACCTGGTGTCTAAAGCATAAAATTTCCCATACAGCAATCAATCATCTCCTAAACAGCGGAATTTTCCCCAAACAGTGGAATCTGCCTAAAGATTCTACGACAGTTTTAGAAACAGCAAGAAATGTAAATATAACAGATCTAAAAATGGAGAATATTGTCATTTTGGTTTGGCAAAAAATGTCAACAAAATTATATCCAACACAGATTTTTCTTCTGAAATCGATATTGATTTTAATGTTGATAGGTTACTATTATATAAAAGTTCAGGGAAAACTTTTGGCCTATATTAACAAAATTAAGTGAAAAAAAATTCACTCGTTTTTAGCAAGCCTTTTCTAGTAGGAGTCTTTCGTGGTGTGGGAAAACCTCTTTCACTGTCAGATTTCCTGAAAGACACTATTGACGAACTAAAATGCTTGTTGTCAGATTGTGTTGAATGCAATGGAAAACATTACAATTTTTATTTAAGGGTATTTTTGTTTAAGGGCATTCATTTGTGATGCACCAGCAAGAGCCTGCGACTGAGTCGACGATTGAAAATACACTTAAAGACTGTGTTTTGTCAGGTAAATTACATTGATAGTAAATTGGGCTGTATATTTAATTGATTTCTTTAAGGCTATAGGTTTAATTTTTTTTCAAAATGTATGTACATTTAAAAAAATACTGTGACTTGGTCAAATTTGTTTGCTTACCTTAAACCTTCAAAAGCTTGTTTAAGTAGTAAAAATTTAGAGGTCTAACTAGAAATTAGACTTAATTGTAAATGTAAATAATATGTTGTGATCCTTTCCCTTACTGAAGTTCTCTCATGACTTTCTTGTTATGAGATGAGTTTTTTGCACTGATGAGGGGGCTCCATTGTAGCTTTGAAATAGTTATGTGCTGTACTTTCTTCAGAATTTTCTTTATGTGTTACTAAAAATTTGTTTGATTTCAGATTGGCAAAAAGCTGTGAGTGCTAATTTAGAAAATATCAATAAAAGTCTTACAAAATTAAATCAGTTGGTGCTCGCAAATAATTCAGCTACCGGTGGTTTGTCCCAAGTAGAGTTGCCAAAGCTTCCAAATCAAACAATGGAGGAGTTTGATGAATGGGAAGATTTTCTGAATAATCAAGACTATTTTTCTTATGCTGTAAGTTCAATATTTTTTTAAAAATCAAATTACGATTTTACATATTTAGAAGTGAATAAACAAATGAATATTAAGATTCAGCTTACCATAGTAGAACCTCTCAATAAAGGACACTAACTTTGTTGACACTAGACTTTGTGTTCCTTAAATAGAGGTGTCACTGGCATATGAATTCATGCATGCTGTGCACTTTGAAAAAAAAATCATAGTGGACATTAACTATTAAGAGTAAATATTACAAATGTTTGAAAAAGCTAAACTAAAATTTAAAGTTATTCAAATTGAAAAAAAAAATGTTGTCTTTAAAATTAAAATTTAATCAAAAATTTAGTAGAATCAAATTTAGGAATTCATAGAAATAATTTTTGTATAACTTGTTTCATGGATTTGCTTCATGTCACATAATTTACAATGCAATGCATGCAAATACAGTGATCACGTTTTAGGTTTCCTATGAAAAGTTGATCATTGACGGTGCACTATTTGTCTGAGTTGAACCCATGTGAATAAATTACTGAGAAGGAAAAACACGAATATAAATCTCAACAAGAATTTTAAATACAATTTAAATTGCTGCTTTGCATGTTCATGTCAAGGCAAACTCCTACCAGTTAATTTTTAGACAAAAAAAAAAAAAAAGAACTTTATGTCTACGCATTTTTACAATAATTACTGCCGTTTTTCTCTCTGACTGTCCCTTAATTAGAGGAAAAAACGTGGAAGTCCCAAATTAAAAGGACTGGGACCAGAAAAAATGTCCCTTATTCAGAAGTACCCCTTAAAATAGGTACTGCTGTATATTTGTTCACTCATTGATATACAGTGATCGATGCTTATTTGAATCACGTTTGTTCTAAACCGTTTTGATTCCTTAAAGCGGCTGATTCAATAAAGCTGGATTTTGTTCTGTTTTTGACAATTTGATTCATTAAAGAGGTTGATTCAATTAACCACTGATTCAATTAAACGGTGACCACTGTATGTGTAAAATCTTTTAGTTACCCTGCTCCTCCTTTTTTTTTTTTTTTAGGCAAGACTGTTTTCATCCAAAGTTGGGGTAGATGTGAAACTGGCAACAAGAAAAATAATGTCTGATATTCTGACAAACCATCTGGCAATATCCTTCAACTGGGCAGGCAAAAAGCCAAAGAGATGCTTCAAGACATCAAAACTTCTCTTAATTATTGGTAGCTATTATTTTTAATGTATTTCATAAAAATGTCAATATAAGTGAGATTTTTAGATGTTTAATCCATTTTTTAAATTGGTACATAAAACTAGAGTTAACCAAGAATATCTTGGTACAGTGAAACCTGTGTAAGCTGATCACTTCTGGTGCAGTACTTAAGTGGTTCATAGAAGTTGATAAATTAGATATAAAACAAATTCTGTCTCACAAAAGCAGTCAGTTTAAACAGGTGGTTAACTTTACAGGTTCTACATAGTAGGAAACAGTATGGGAGTTTGGTAGAATGTTCTATTGCTCCATTAATACCGAAATACAGGGGTACCCATGACACAAAATACACACTTGAAACTATTAGGAAGTAATGTGAAAGGGTTTTTGATATTATGTGGTGGAGGGGGCATTTAAGGGGGTGCAACCTTGGAGAAGATGACCACCTCTGCGTAATAAAATGAAAAATCATTCCTAGCTTGTCCAGTAGCTGTTGCAGCTTTAAACTCCAGCTTCCATATTTAGGACAAAACTAGGCATATTTTTCTATTTTACTTTGGCATAAAATGCAGCTGTCCCATTCATTGTAACTCTACCCTATAATGTTGGGAATTTTTGAAAGCTTGAAAAAAAAAATAATAATAATAATTTCTTTTATTATTAAGTTGTCCAAATTTGTTGAAAATATTGGATTATGAAATTTATTATTTTTTTCAAACTGTTTCATTTTTTTCATATGAATTTTCAATCTGCATACAAAAAGTTACAAAATGAAGGTTTACGATTTTTATCATGATAATATATAATATCTTTTTCTGAAAATATGATATTTTGATAGAACTTTTCTAATTACAATATTTTCGGTAAAAAAATGTGTGTTTTAATAATATTAATAGTATTAATTTATCATTAAAAATTGCCAAAAAGTAATGTACTATATTAAAGTGATATATTAATATATTATTAACGTCATGTAATATTTTTTTCATCACAACATAATTCTAGTCTACTTATTAATATGTAACAAATATTTCCAAATTCTTGCTTCACTAGATACAGTAACATTCATGCATTGTGTCATAAAAATGTGAAAAGTAGGATGCTAAGCAGCTTTTGAGAAAACGATACACGAGTTGTTTTGAGAGAAAGAGATTAACTAAAAATCCTACCCCTTTAAACATTCCCAGCTTCATAATAACTAAAGAAAATTCACAATTTTTAAAGAAATTATGAAGTTTTATATCATGCGCTTTATATGCTTGCATTAATATTATGTTTTTTTCTCTCTTTTTAGCTGCAATAAGACAAAATTCCAACATTCCATCCATTTTCAACGGGAATTGCAGTAGAGGTTGTTGAAAATACCATTAAAGATTGGTTGAAGCATGCAAATTTTCGACATAATTATACAATTTAAAAAAAAATAATTGAACTGTATTAACACTACCTAGAAAAGCTTAAAAACTCATCACGATCATTCGCTTTTTTCATAATGAACAAAAATTATCAGGAAAGACCTAGCTTGAACTTCTTTTTCCTACGAGCAAAGTACTTGAAGTGACGGGTATAGTAAAAAGTGATGAGAAAAGCTCTCACCAAAAATGGTGAAAACTCGAGTGAATTCCAAACAAATTAGTTTTTGCACATTATTTAAAATTTTTGTTAATATTTTTGTGTTTAAAATGTATACATTTTTGAATTGTGTATGTACATATTTTTGCATTTAAAAAACCGTAAAAATCATCCTAGCAAAAATACAACAATAACCAACAATAAGCCAACAATACATTTTGTGCCAAAGGAGCATACATTTATATTATTTACAGGTGCTTAATTTTACATTATTAATTATAGACAAAATTTCATATGTTATGCATAAATATTATAGTTAAATCTGTATTTTCGTTTTACATGTATTATTCATATTTCATGTGAGTGCATACATATGTTAAATTTGGTATCTACAATTTTTTACAGCATCGAACATTATTCATTCTGTATCTGCATAGCTTTAAACGTATCTTCCTGACTTATAATACTTTGTAGTAATATTTAATTTATTTTACTCGAACCACATCCTTGATCAAGGTCGGTTCTATAGAAGTATATCTTAATATTTTTTGAGAACAAAAAAAAGGTTGGAAATGCCATGCATTTCTGATTAAAAAAAATATCAGTACAGCAATTTTGAGTTAACGAATAAAATAAAATCATTGTTCTAACAATATATATATCCCATAAAGTTTTAAAATGGTAAATAGAATGCAATCAGGACACTTTTATGACAACTTGATGGGTTAATTGCTTTTGCTTGTGCTGTACAAAATTTGATAGGTCTTAATGCTGACCTATCATTCCTCTATTGTGATTTGTATTAATTTTTAGTGTTGATAAGAGCAGTTTATCTGCTCTTATCAACTCTAAAAATTAATTAGGAGGAAACGAAAGAAGATTCTGAAATCGGCACCTTTACATCAAGCTCTGATTCATTAAAAATCTTACTCTTCTGATACGCAAGTTTAGGCTTAAATTTTCCAACTGCTGCAAACTTACTTAGAATCAAGAGATTTTTCCCTTTATACAACTTTTTAGGGAAAAGAAGCATTTGTGAGCAAAATGACTTTGTCTTGAACCAAGAATATTTTATAGTTTTTGGAAAATAGAAATTTGTTTGCTTCATTCTGGGTCGACAAGAAACAAGAAAAGACAAATAAATTATCAGTCAAATAAAAACAAAGAATATCAGGACTAACGTTAGAATTCAGTACATTTTTTTTTGTCTGGTATATCAGGACCTGATGATTGAAGTTTTTAATTGATTTCTTTTACTAATTCATGTTTAAATGCCATTTAACCTAACTTGAAGAGTTATGGAGCTTTAAACAAATTTCTTATTTTTATTTTGAAACTCATTTCTCCACTTGCCACACTAATTGACAAAGACAGCAAAATTCTTAAACCACTAACATGATTTTTTGCGATACCTAGAGTTGAAGATAGTAATAATTATTTTACTGAGTTTTGCACTTCACAGAATAAGACCAAAACTTTTTCATCTGCTTAAACAAGCGTGTTTATGTCTCGCAATTCTATATATGTCGATATAATTTCCAAATGTATTTGCAGTGTCTGGTGAATACAATTTTATGGATACATTTTACATTGAGTTAAATATTTAAAATAATTGCTATAGTACTCATTAAGTAAAATTTACCTTTTCAGGCGTCATTAATCGCTTGATCTATTGTAAAATATATATATATATATATATATATATATATATAATTCTTCTTTTCCCTTCCTCTCCCACCCATTCAGGAATTGAATGTCTTCCCGGCCGCTTTCTTTCTTTCTCTCTCTCTCTCTCTTTTTTTTTCCTTCGTGAGAGACATTCAGCAGGCTTCCAAACAACAAAAACAAATCTTTGTAAAGCACTTTTGACAGTTTATTTTCATAAGGAGCTGTACATAAATGATTACCCTAAAATGGTTCATTTTAAAACAGGAATCCCTTCACGACTGTAACTTTCTTTCACTATGTAGACAGAAGAAGAAAGTTAAAAAAAAAAAAATCTTCAAATAAAAGCCTTGGATCAAAAAAAATTCTTAGCCGCCCCCCCCCTTAAAATTACACATATCTGGGCCATTCCCCCTTTGACGAAGTGTCACACTTCGCCGTGCCCCCACCCTCTTTGTGACATATCTCGCTCTTTTTATAAGCGTATTCTTATAAAAAACGCGTGATGTATTAACACTTCTGACAGACCCTGCCTCTTCCTTGTCACAAACTCAATTTTACGAACCTCCCCCCCCCCCTTCCTCAAAGCGTGACATCATTTAAGGACAGCCTCCAAAGAAAAATATATTTTTGACGATCGTACCAAAATGCCGCCTCTAGAATATGTTCACTAAATCAATTTTCGTACATATTGTACGTTTTGATAATTTAATCTGGGATATTTTTGTCTTTTTGTGTGTACATATTTGCATAATCTTTGTATTTAATAAATAAATGTTTATATATATCCATCAATGTGTATTCAATTTTATTTTTATAACAAACATTATTACATTAACTCTCTTTCTTATTAATTACTTTTAACATTACTATATTTATTAATTGCAGATTATGTTTTAACCGGTATTTGAATATAATAAGATCTCTTAATGTGTGACTAATTTCATTTTTTAATAGTTATTTTCAATAATGGTTTTTCTTTGTTAGCACATAATTTTAATATTTCATTATACGGTCCACCTGCATGATTTAAACTTACCAAAAGTAAAACGGAATCGAACTGACACTTTAAAGAAAATCTTTTATGATAATATATTTCAGAAGTTGTTGAATGAACTTGATTTATCATAAAGAAGGAGAAAGAATAGGCTTGAAACTACGTTGTTTCTCAAAAAAAAAAGAAGCATAATTGTTGCATATAAATTATGCAATAATTATACTTTTTTTGAGAAATATTGCATTTTCAAGCCTATTCTAATTTTCCCTATTAAATTTGCCTTTAAAACCAAAATATCAACACCGTGTAATGAGAACTAAAATCAAACGTATTCCTAGCACCTAAATGTAATGTAACATTCGACGTTCTACTGAACACCCAAATGAAACGTCTTCCTAGCACTTTAACATAATGTTTTATTCCACGTTCAAAATTGGTGCAAAAGCGGTGGTACAACACCAGATTTCGACGTGCTATACGACATCGATCGATGAGACACATAGACGCTTTTTAGACCGTTCTGGGAGAACGTAATTTGAACGTATCGGCTGGTGCGCTTTGAACGTGTTATAGAACGAGTTTTGAACGCCTCTGTGCTGCTTGGGTTGTTTCCGATCCCCAGTAGCACCAGAACGTTCAAATCTGGTACAGAAATAGTGTTATTGGTCGAATAACGGTGTTAAGTGTTACTTGCACGTAAAATTAGACGTACAGCAACAGTGATATTATCACCGTGCTAGTCTAGTTCTGAGGGGATGTCATATTAGACGTTCAAAAAACGTTCTAATGACACGGTGTCATTCCCGTGTTAAAATAACGTAATTTTTGACGTTCAGCTGTCACCGGATCCGAGCGCCCTCTATATCTATTTACCGTGGAATAGTTACAGAAACTTTCTTTGCTTGCCAACTTCAACCACTTTCGGAGCAACTGCTGAAAAACAATCCGAGCAAAGGATTATTCTTTTATCAAAAGTAAGTGATTAATTTAATTATAATTATTTTTAAATCTTTCACATGTTCATTTTTTTATAAATCGAATTTCATTTAAATTTTGACTCAATTGGGGTTTTTTTCTTAGCTTCGAACATTCTGCAAAACTTAATTGTTCCAATTGTATAATTCAATATCAATGGCTATTTCACGGATATATTTTTCGCTAACGTTTCTTTGTGCAATTTTCATTTCTGATCTGAATTCGAATTGATTGCTACATTTATTTCCGTAAAAGTGGTTGTTTTAGTTATTCTTGTTTTCGACTATGAATTTCAAATTGCAATAGAGTATCCATATATATTTTGTTTTTGCTGAATCTCAGTATTTGATGTATTTAAAATGCTTTATTTTAAAGTTTTTATACTTTTAATAAAGTAGACGGCTCACATAATGATTCTAGTATTGCAAAAATAAAACTCCAAAATTTTTATGAAAAATGTGTTGCTGCTGTAAAATGTGATACATAACTGTACAGAAATCAGAAAATTAGTATTCTTCAATGTTGAGACAGAAAATGAGTCTAAATTATTTAAAGGATTTTTCAATATAAAATATTCACGATAAAGAATCAATTTTATCAACAGAAAAGGTCTTGTCAAAATAGTACGTAAAAAAATTATGGCGTTGAAAATGGTCAAGATTATAAAAACAAGATTCGTTGTATAACGCATTCAATTTGTTCTATTCTAAAGCAATATTTCCTGTTGTTAAAGATTTTATGCCTGACTATGCTTTTTTGTTTTTATTCATTTTTTTTTCAAAAGCAAGTTGAAATAAATGCTAGGTTATGTTTTCGGTTTATAAAAATAGAATGCGTATTGCTTGTTTATTCTATCGCAGCAAAACAAAATGGCGAGCTGCTACCAGCTGTTGATTACCATCACCTGGTGCTTGAAAGTTTTCTGCGTTTAATATTCCCGCACAGATTTAACAAGTAAAAAAGACTGGCAAAAATCAACTAATTGAATTGAAAACGGATGAGGAAAGAAAAATAATATTAACTAGAAGTGTTGGCTTAAGGAGTTAAAATTATCTCCCAGTGTTTTTTGTATTAAGAAAAATATTCGCCCTGTAACGAATCGTTTGAACACAGATTTATTTTATTTTATTTTTTTATTTTAAAGTCTTTATTTCGAGTTTTAGATTCGGCTTTTTAATTTTTAATGTCTTTTTGACGAAAAAAAAACCAGCCTTGCTCTTGCATCAATCGGCATACTATAAGTGGAATTAAATTGTATTAAATTACGAGTAAAGTATGTTTTGTGCCATTTTTAAATAGGATCGAATTTATGTAGAATCAAGGGGCAAAAAAATCCTCAATCTGACCTTTTAATATTTTCATGAAACTTTCAAAAATCTTCTCTTCCACTTCTTAAATTTGTAAATAATTTTGAAAAAAAAAATCAATCATTTATAACTTATGATTTTGAAATTCGTTAAAAAGCATTTGTTTTGCTGGTCGGCAGTGCTTTCAAATGTTTAACTGCATTATTATGAGAACTTCAGTCTTGTAAAATAGCTCCTTTTGAAATACAATTACGTGCTCTTTAATTCGATATGTAAATTGAAAACCTTTTGAAAATATGTTTCTCACGAAATTTCAAAAATACTTGAGATAGTGTCTTTCATCTCAAAAAATTAGTGCTAATCAGGGGTGTTTGTGATCCCAAATTTCTGAAAATTTTGGGCTGACGCAATCTAAAACTAAAATAGTATTTAAAAAAAACTTTTAAAGTGGTACTTTTCAAATGATTTCAAATGTAAAGGGGGCAACTTCCATAAATTTCACTGTCTATAGAAAAAAGTACTCGAGTCCACCATCACCCCCTTAATGGTTCCACTCTGAAAGTTTTTTTTTTTTTTTCAAAATTTTTAAAAGACATTATTATCTTAAAAAAACGAGATTTTTTTTTTCTAAATATTGAGTTATGTGGAAAAAAAAAATCCGAAGAGTATTTAAGTTACTGATCAAGTTAAAGTGCATGTAATTGTCAGCTATTACACAATTCTGATGCTCCCATAGCTTTGAGTTATCATTTCAGTTATCATTTCAAAGCACTGCAGGAAGGCATATTAACAAACATCAATTACTCATTAGTTGCGTCGCCTGGCTTTGCACTGTCTACCTCGAAAATAAAAGTTATGTCAAGTGACCATTGTTCAGCAATCACTCTTGAACAAAAAAAAATTAAAAAATCAGTAACATTTTGCGGCAGATTCCGAGAAAATAACCTAAAATAAGGGAACATTTTAAGTATCTCGATCACAGGAAAACCCTCAAAGCAAAACCCAGAATTATATTTGTTCATGTTTGAGAAAAAAAAAAGCAACAGATCTTTTTTCTCAATGATTTTCTGCATGCTACAAATTTCAATAAAGCATTGTTACGGAAAGTTGATGAAGCACAGATAATTTGAATGGAGGAAAGCCCTCGAAAAATAGGGATTTTATGTTGAAATCTAAGTATTATAATTAGTAGTTTTCAGTTGATATCTCCGCTAATTATTATCGAGGGATTATTTTGAATAGCCAAACATAAATACGGGAAAATTACGAATACATCGATACCTGGTTCGATGTTCAGTTTCCTGGCGTTCGGGAGAAGTAACTCGGACAGAGATAGATAGATTAATGCATAGATAGATAGGTACATACGCTCAGTTTATAATTACGTAAGATGAATTATGCAAGTAAAGTTTTTTTTTTTAACCATATGCATCTTAATGATATAAAAGAGCAAAGTTTCTGAAAGTTTCATGTTAGTCTGAAATGGTGTGGTTGAGTGCCTAGTTGATTTAACATGAAGTGACCCAATACGAAATAGAACACAAAGAAATTAAAACAGTAACAAATGAAATAAGCTTAGTAATATGTTTTGAATTATATTGTCTACAACTCCTAGACATTTAAGTCAATGACAAATCTTTGCATCTTTCGAATTATAAACAAAATAAAATCGTTGAAGGAAGTACATGTATTGCAAAATAAATAACAGGTAAAAGCATCTAAGCACTCTTTAATACACTTGTTATAATTCGTTACTTAATTATAAAATTATCGGAAGACAAGCGTGTTAAATTACATGCTTTATAGCATGAATTTGAAAAAAAAAAAAAAAACTAAAATTAGACGTGATCCTCGCATATAATTTTGTTTCTTGAAAACATGAAAGTAAGATGCATACAAAATAATCAAAACAATTATATGTCATAATCAAATGACATTTTCCCATTAAACCCCACGTATTCTCAGTATAAATGATACAACATATGCTTTTCTATTTACATAATGGGTCTTCTACAACCTCAAAATAGTGAATAGTATCAGAAAGAGAAAATTACTACATCCAATCATGAAAACTTTTAGTGAAGAGGTTAAAAGGCTTTGTTTGTCTGTGGTTTATTGGAAAGGTTTTAAATTCTTCAAAAAAATACCAGGTTAATTTCGGGAAGATGCTGATAGGTACAAAACCTTTTCTGTTTTTCGCAGGATATGTTACCGGCAGGAATTAGATACATTAGCTGTCCGTTATTTTCTAGGAACATTGTGTTTTTTTTTTTTACAATGAAAAAAACAAATTAGTGCACATCTCTTCTTTGTCTGACAACTTCCATTTCATCCTTTGGTATAAGGCTTAATAAACACAATTTTGGAAAAACATCAATGAATATTTTCATATCTTGAAAATAATTCTAGTAATATCTCTGAATATATGTGTGGTACATTGATTCTTTCCTTTCTTCATTATTTACTCTGAGATGTGCTCAAAATAGATAATTTAAGTAATGCAACTAGCATCTTCTCCTGAAAGCAGCAGGCCATGTTTTATGTGTATACAAAGTGGTTTTCCTATGTAGAAGTAGAATCAAGTTATGACACTTAAAATTATTACCCACTAGACTAAAAATACTAACCAATTCAGGTTCCATATCAAACAACAAATATACACGCAAAAATGATGCCTAAATGCAGAAATAAAGAGTATCAATTTATTTTTAAAATAATGAAAGTATGTTTTTTGCAGTATGAAATGGTGGAAAAAAAAGTACTATCATAGAAAACGCATAGAACTTTCTTAGTGATTTTTTTCCCCATTTGGACAAAGAAAGGATCTTGCTCGATATATAGAAAATACAAAAGTCATTAACATGGGTACTCGAGGTGGATTTTGAAATTCCTTTAAAAGCAGCATGGTTTTTCTGTGATTAGAACTAGAATCATATTTTATGTTTTTTTTACATACATCATTATGTAATTTTTTTCATTAAAGAAAATCCTAAGTCAAATTATCTCTTACGTTAAAAAAATGTATTGCATCTCTATGACTAGTTCTAAAAAATGATGAACACACTGGGCTCCCAAGGTATGATCAACGATTGTATTGTACTATTGGATTTGAACACTTCGGGTTACATTTTTTTCCAACTTATTTAGTTTAATTTGTATCATTCAAAAAATAAGAATGTTTACGTCAGGTGATTTCTGACTCTACTTCAAATTGTTTACGCACTTAATCTTATTATAAGCTGCAATTTTTGTCTTTTTATTTGTATTTTAATTTCAGACAGCCAAGGTCATTAATGGGACAAAACGATCAACACCTTTTTTTAAATTCCTTATTGGTTGTTCCTAAAATCAAAATATGTGTAAGAGTTTATCATGTAAAATGAAGGATATTTTGTGATTAAATTTTTTATTAACTTGTATGCGTTACTTCATTGATTTTTTGTGTATTACGTGATTCTTTTTGAAATTAACTAAAGAATATAAGAATATAATTCACATGAGTCTTTCTGAGGACTAAGAAACATCTTGCATTTTAGAGAGAGAGAGAAAAGGGAGAGTAGAGGAAATTCAGGGTTTTGACCATAAAATTCTTTTATCAATCAAAAAGTTAATGCCGTAAAATGGCTTTACTAGGGAAGTCCATGGAACATTTGAGACCCTTTTCAAGTAGAATCATAAAATGATTCAACTAAATTTTTTTTGTCATCCAAATATTATTCATCACAGACCAACTAAAAAGAAGCAGGCACTTCAAAAAAAATTCCCTAGCAAATTTTTACATTTGTGATAGTTTTACTAATGTTGCTGTATTTTATATTTAAATTTATTTCTCCATATATGTAGTAGACACATCTTAGCCATTACAGAGCATCATTTGAAAATTGTAAGAGCTTTAAGGGGAGTCAGTACCCTACCCCAGTAGCACCAGAACGTTCAAATCTGGTACAGAAATCGTGTTATTGGTCGAATGACGGTGTTAAGTGTTACTTGCACGTAAAATTAGACGTACAGCAACAGTGACATTATCACGGTGCCAGAGTAGTTCTGAGGGGACGTCATATTAGACGTTCAAAAAACGTTCTAATGACACGGAGTTATTCCCGTGCTAAAATAACGTAATATCTGACGTTCCGATATCACCGCATCCGAGCGCCCTCTATATCTGTATACCTTGGAATAGTCACAGAAACTTTCTTTGCTTACCAACTTCATCCACTTTCGGAGCAACTGCTGAAAAACAATCCGAGCAAAGGATTATTCTTTTATCAAAAGTAAGTGATTAATTTAATTATAATTACTTTTAAATCTTTCACATGTTAATTTTGTTTATAAATCGAATTTCATTTAAATTTTGACTTAATTGGGGTTTTTTTCTTAGCTCCGAACATTCTGCAAAACTTAATTGTTCCATTTGTATAATTTAATATCAATGGCTATTTCATGGATATATTTTTCGCTAACGTTTCTTTGTACAATTTTCATTTCTGATCTGAATTCGAATCGATTGCTACACTTATTTTCCTTAAAGTGGTTGTTTTAGTTATTCTTGTTTTCGACTATGAATTTTAAGTTGCAATAGAGTATACATATATATTTTGTTTTTGCTGTATTTCAGTTTTTGATGTATTTAAAATGCTTTATTTTAAAGTTTTTATACTTTTAAGAAAGTAGACGGCTCACATAATGATTCTATTATTGCAAAAATAAATCTCCAAAATTTTTATGAAAAATGTGTTGCTGCTGTAAAATGTGATACATACTGTACAGAAATCAGAAAATTAGTATTCTTGAATGTTGAGACAGAAAATGAGTCTAAATTATTTAAAGATTTTTTCAATTTAAAATATTCATGATAAAGAATCAATTTTATCAACAGAAAAGGTCTCAATCAAAATAGTACCTAAAAAAATTATGGCGTTGAAAATGGTCAAGATTATAAAAACAAGATTCGTTGTATAACGCATTCAATTTGTTCTATTCTAAAGCAATATTTCCTGTTGTTAAAGATATTATGTCTGAATATGCTTTTTTGTTTCTATTCATTTATTTTTTTTCAGAAGCAAGTTGAAATAAATGCTAGGTTATGTTTTCGGTTTATAAAAATAGAATGCGTATTGCTTGTTTATTCTATCGCAGCAAAACAAAATGGCGAGCCGCTACCAGCTGTTGATTACCATCACCTGGTGCTTGAAAGTTTTCTGCGTTTAATATTCCCGCACAGATTTAACAAATAAAAAATACTGGCAAAAATCAACTAATTGAATTGAAAACGGATGGGGAAAGAAAAATAATATTAAATAGAAGTGTTGGCTTAAGGAGTTAAAATTATCTCCCAATGTTTTTTGTATTAAGAAAAATATTCTCCCTGTAACGAATTGTTTGAACACAAATTTTTTTTTTTTTTTTAAGTCTTTATTTCGAGTTTCAGATCCGTCTTTTTAATTTTTAATGTCTTTTTGATGAAAAACCAGCTTTGCTCTTGTATCAATCGGCATACTATAAGTGGAATTAAATTGTATTAAATTATGAGCAGAGTATGTTTTGTGCCATTTTTAAATAGGATCGAATTTATGTCGAATCAAGGGGCAAAAAAAATCCTCAACCTGACCTTTTCATATTTTCATGAAACTTTTTAAAATCTTCTCTTCCCCTTCTTAGATTTGTAAATAATTTTGAAAAAAAAAAAAATCACTCATTCATAACTTATGATTTTGAAATTCATTAAAAAGCATTTGCTGGTCAGCAGTGCTTTCAAATATTTAACTGCATTTCTATGAGAACTTCAGTCTTGTAAAATAGATCCTTTTGAAATACAATTACGTGCTCTTTAATTCGATATGTAAATTGAAAACTTTTTAAAAATATGTTTCTCACGGAATTTCAAAAATACTTGAGATAGTGTCTTTTATCTCAAAAAATTAGTGCTAATCAGGGGTGTTTGTGATCCCAAATTTCCGAAAATTTAGGGCTGACGCAATCTTAAACTAAAAAAGTATTTTTAAAAATTTTTTAAAGTGGTACTTTTCAAATGATTTCAAATGTAAAGGGGGCAACTTCCATAAATTTCACTGTCTAGAGTACAAAGTGCTTGAGTCCACCATCGTCCCTGGTACTATCCCTTAATGGTTCCACTCTTAAAGTATTTTTTTTTTTTTTCAAAATCTCTGAAAGACATTATCTCAAAAAAAAAAAAAAAAAAAAAATCCTGAATATTGAGTTATGTGAAAAAAAAAAAATTTCGAAGAGTATTTAAGTTACTGATCAAGTTAAAGTGCATGTAATTGTCAGCCATTACACAATCCTGATGCTCCCATAGCTTTGAGATATCATTTCAAAGCACTGCAGGAAGACATATTAACAAACATAAATTACTCATTAGTTGCGCCACCTGGCTTTGCACGGTCTACCTCGAAAATGAAAGTTATGTCAAGTGACCATTGTTCAGCAATCACTCTTGAACAAAAAACTAAAAAAATCAGTAACATTTTGCGGCAGATTCCGGGAAAATAACCAAAAAGGGAATATTTTAAGTATCTCGTTCACAGGAAAACCCTCAAAGCAAAACTCAGAATTTTATTTGTTCATGTTTGCGAAAAAAATGCAACAGACCTCTTTTCTCAATGATTTTCTGCATGCTACAAATTTCAATAAAAGCATTGTTACGGAAAATTGATGAAGCACTGATAATTTGAATGGAGGAAAGCCCTCGAAAAATAGGAATTTTATCTCGAAATCTAAGTATTATAATTAGTAGTTTTCAGTTGATATCTCCGCTAATTATTATCGGGGGATTATTTTGCATAGCCAAACATAAATACGGGAAAATTACGAATACATCGATACCTGGTTCGATGTTCAGTTTACTGGCATTCAGGAGAAGTAACTCGGACAGAGATAGATAGATTAATGCATAGATAGATAGGTACATACGCTCAGTTTTTAATTATGTAAGATGAATTATGAAAGATTTTTTTTTCAAACCATATGCATCTTAATGATATAAATGAGCAAAGTTTCTGAAAGTTTCATGTTAGTCTGAAATGGTCTGGTTGAGTGCCTAGTTGATTAGTTGATTTAACATTTGAGTGACCCAATACGAAATAGAACACTAACAAATGAAATAAGCTTATTTTTTTTCTTCTCCTGAAAGCAGCAGGCCATGTTTTATATGTGTACAAACTGGTTTTCCTATGTAAAAGTAGAATCAAGTTATGACACTTAAAATTATTACCCAATTAGACTAAAAATACTAACCAATTCAGGTTCCATATCAAACAACAAATAAACACGCAAAAATGATGCATAAATGCCAAAATAAAGAGTATCAATTTATTTTTAAAATAATGAAAATATGTTTTTTGCAGTATGAAATGGTGGGAAAAAAAGTACTATCATATAAAACGCATAGAACTTTCTTAGTGATTTTTTTTTTTTTTTTTTTTAGTGATTTGGACAAATTAAGGGTCTTTCTTGCTCGATATATAGCACATAAGTCACCAACATTGGTACTCGAGTTGGATTTTGAAATTTCTTTAAAAGCAGCATGGTTTTTCTGTGATTAAAACTAGAATAATATTTTATGGTTTTTTTATACACATCATTACGTAATTTTTTTCATTAAAGAAAATCCCAAGTCAGATTGTCTCTTATGTTAAAAAAATGTATTGCTTCTCTATAACTACTTCTAAAAAATGATGAACACACTGGGTTCCCAAGGTATGATCAACGGTTGTATTGTACCATTGGATTTGAACATTTCGGGTTACATTTTTTTTTCCTACTTATTTAGTTTAATTTTTATCATTCAAAAAATAAGAATGTTTACGTCAGGTGATTTTTGACTGTACTTCAAATTTTTCACGCACTTAATCTTATTATAAGCTGCAATTTTTGTCTTTTTATTTGTATTTTCATTTCAGGCAGCCAAGGTCATTAATGGGACAAAACGATCAACGCCTTTCTTTTTAATTCCTTTTTGGTTGCTCCTAAAATCAAAATATGTGTAAGAGTTTATCATGTAAAGTGAAGGGTATTTTGTGATTAAATTTTTTTTAACTTGTTTGCGTTACTTCATTGATTTTTTGTGTGACTTACGTTATTCTTTTTGCAATTAAATAAAGAATATAAGAATATAATTCACATGAGTTTTTCTAAGGGCTAAGAAACATCTTGCATTTTAGAGAAAGAAAAAAAAGGGGGAGTAGAGGAAATTCAGGGTTTTAACCATAAAATTCTTTATACAATCAAAAAGTTAATGCCGTAAAATGGCTTTACTAATGAAGTCCATAGAAAATTTGAGACCCTTTTCAAGTAGAATCATAAAATGATTCAACTAATGTAATTTTTTTTATCATCCAAATATTATTCATCACAGACCGACTAAAAAGAAGCAGGCACTTCAAAAAAAATCCCTAGAACATTTTTACATTTGTGATAGTTTTACTAATGTTGCTGTATTTTATTTTTAAAATTTATTTTTCCATATATGTAGTAGACACATCTTAGCCATTACAGTGCATCATTTGAAAATTGTAAGAACTTTAAGGGGAGTCAGTACCCTAAATACTTTCAAAAATTCGATTTTTTGATTTCTATTTATTTTGATACTCCATTTCAATACCTTTTTAATGATACAAACTTCTTGATCGTGCTCATATGAGAAGTAAGTTAAAATAAGTTTTAAAAAAAAGTAAACATATTTTGATATGGTATGATTTTCTTCTTTAAATTGTTATATCGAGAAATGGTATTTTTGAAACTAAATGTTCCTTTTTCTCAGAACCTAAATTGTGTTAGACTTTGAAATTTTTGCCACCAATTCCATATATATAATTAGAATTTTTAAAAAAAAGCTTCCTTTCTGTAAAATTTCACTTCAGTATAGAGAAAAATGTCTACTTAAGGTACAGAAAAAATTCATAATTGTAGCTTTAATAGATTTTCAGAGAAAGGTATACATGAACATGTGCAAATTAGCATTGACGGTATAGGGGATACTAACTCCCCTTAAAATAGGTATTTTATTTATTGAACTATTTTAATTTATTGATGTACAGGATTTGTCAAACCGGGCCCAGCACGAAAAAAAAAAAAAAAAAAAAAAAAAACTCGTGGGTTTGTTAACACGAGCCAATTGAAAAAAATAAACTATCTCTATAAAAACGATTTTTTTTTCAAAATTTGCCGCATATTGAAACATTTACTTCAGAAACAAACTACATATAAGATCTAAAATAAATAATACCGAGTACGAAAATTGGCATCTGTCTTTCTGAACAACTTCTTAAGTTTTAGAAATTAAAACTGCATATAGATTTCACGATTAATTAAAAAATATTTCTTTGCTGGGAAGCCAAACTAAGCAATTTACTTAATTTATTTCAATCTCTTTTAAAGATTTTCTTTTCTTTTCTTTTTTTTTTTTTTTTTTTTTTTGTATTGTTCGAAAAAAATGATTTGATTAACTACATCAGGGAATCTCTTTTTTAATAGATGCTTAATGCAAGATTGCAAAGTGTAAAGGTAGATTACAATAATCATATAAAATTAACCAACTGTGTAATGACTATTCCAGATTCCATAAACTGTAATCATACCTGAAAATTTTCTCACATATTCCGAATTATTGTGTGCAAAATTATTTTGCGACTTTATAATTACTAATTTTAATATTTTTAAATACTGATCAAATTTTTATTTCAAACTTCTCGTGTGGAAGGATGTATAAAATACTTGATATGATTCATGTTTATGGTTCATGCGGCTCTTTTTAACGTAAAACTTAGTCAGAGGTTTTTTTTTTTAGAACAAACTGAAGAAAAAAAAAATACTACTAAATGCCTTTTGGGACTAAAAGGAAAGCTTTTCTCAAAATGTGACATACTTGTTTCTAGAAAGTCCGCAATTTTCAACAATGACCAGGGTAATTGATAAAAAAAAATCCAGGGTAGCTAAGGTTTTTTAAATTACCCCGGTTTTTCATCAAACCCTGTTCATGATGTATTCATCTGAAATTACCTCTGAAGTTATGTTGTAATACACCTTGAATAAGCTCAAGAGTCGAACCTCGAAATTGTGGTGTGGCTGCAAGACGCACTGCTATTAACTGCTCTAGGGAGTTGCATTTCAAGGACAGTAAAGCATCTACAAGTGTTCATTTCATCAAAATCTGTAAATTAATCGGTATTTTTGTAAATTTTGTGTTATTATTTAAGTCTGCAGAACAGAAAAAATGAAACCCTAATTTACAAAAACTGTACACATTTAACAGATATTGTAAACAAAAGGTTAAAAAAACCGACGTGTAGGAAAAAGTGCACTGAGTATTATAATTCAAGGTAGTAATTACGGGAGGAGTCGAAGGATCCTGACCCCTCTCAATGTGCCAAATTTTGTAAAACGTTAAATTTATATTTTCCAAATTTGGCAAAGCCTTGATATTACCTGGATTTTTGTATAAGATATTTTTGCATTTTACTAGAGGGGCGAAAACTCCTCTACTTGAGTTTTTGAGCATCAGAACACTTCTGTACTAAATTTGGAAAAGATCCGTCGTAAACTAGAATTGTCAGAGGAAAAAACCCTTATGAAGGGATACCAAACTCCCCCCCCCCCTCTTGTAAATTTTTGCGCATCAAAGGAACTATGTGCCAAATTTGGCAAATATAAACTCGATTTGTAAAAAGGAAAACGCTCTATGGGCTTTTTCCTCCCTCAGGGTGGGAAGAAAACTCCCCTATGTGAATTCCTGAACATCAAAGGACCTCTTAAACGATCCAACATAAACTGAATTTTGCATAAGGGCAAATCTTCTTTGGGGGAATTTCCACCTCCATAGGGAGGCGAAAACTCCCCTATGTGGATTTTTCAGCATCAAAGAAATGTGCAAAATCTGTCAAAGGTCCAGTGTAAACTAGATTTTTGTAAGAAGGAAAACCCTCTATGTGAATTATTGAGCATCAAAAGACCTATGAACCAAATTTAACAAAGATCCGACGCAAACTGAATGTGTACAAGGAAAAACCCTGTATATATTGTTCCCCATCAGCAGGGGCGAAAACCCCAAGGGAGTTCTTGAGCATCAAAGTATCTACGGGTCAGATTTGGTAAACTCGATTTGTAAAAGGAAAAGTCCTGCATGTGGGCATCTGCACACCATAGAAATGGGGCGAAGACTCCCCTATAAGATTTCTTGATCATCAAATGACTTGACAAAGTTGAGTGTGCCAAATTTGTCAAACATCCGACATAAACTGGATTTTTTTGTAAACAAAAATCCTCTGTGGTGTTCTTTAAGGGTGGGGGGGGGGGGTCTTTCTATGAGGAATTTTCGATCATCAAAAGATTTCAGTACGAAATAATTCAGCAGAGATCTGACGAAAACTGAATTTGTAAGTGGAAAACCTCGTTATGGGGTACACCCTTCATTTTTTCGGATTTTTTTACCTGTGAAAGCAAAATATTTAGTATTGTTTTGTTAACACCAAAATGAAACGTCATCCTACTACTTTAATATAACGTAATATTCCCCGTTCAAAATTGGTGCAAAAGCGGTGGTACAACACCAGATTTCGACGTGCTATACGACATCGATCGACGAGACACATAAACGCTTTTTAGACCGTTCTGGGAGAACGTAATTTGAACGTGTCGGATGGTGTTCTCAGAACGTGTTATAGAACGAGCTTTGAACGCCTCTGTGCTGCTTGGGTAAATACTTTCAAAAATTCGATTTTTTGATTTCTATATATTTTGATACTCTCTATCAATGCCTTTTTAATGATACAAACTTCTTGATCGTGCTCATATGAGAAGTAAGTTAAAATAAACTTTAAAAAAATGTAAACATATTTTGATAAGGTATGATTTTCTTCTTTAAATTGTTATATCGAGAAATATTATTTTTGAAACTAAATGTTCCTTTTTCTCAGAACCTAAATTGTGTTTTGTTTGAAATTTTTGCCACCAATTCCACACATCTAATTAGTATTTTTTAAAAAAGCTTTCTTTCTGCAAAATTTTACTTCAGTATAGAGAAAAAAGTCTACTTAAGGTACAGAAAAAATTCATAATTGTATCTTTAATAGATTTTGAGAGAAAGGTACATGAACACATGTGCAAATTAACATTGACGGTATACTAACTCCCCTTAAAATATGTATTTTATTTATTGAACTATTTTAATTTATTAATGTACAGGATTCGTCAAACCGGGCTCAGCACGAAAAAAAAAAAAAAAAAAAAACTCGTGGGTTTGTTAACATGACCACTTGAAAAAAATAAACTATCTCGATAAAGTCGATTTTTTTTTTTTCAAAATTTGCCGCATATTGAAACATTTACTTCAGAAACAAACTACATATTAGATCTAAACTAAATAATACCAAGTACGAAAATTGGCATCTGTCTTTCTGAACAACTTCTTAAGTTTTAGGAATTAAAACTGCATATGGATTTCGCGATTAATTAAAAAATATTTCTTTGCTGGGAAGCCAAACTAATCAATTTACTTAATTTATTTCAATCACTTTCAAAGATTTTATTTTATTTTATTTCAATTTTTTTTTTTTTGTATTGTTGGAAAAAAATGATTTGATAAACTACATCAGGGAATCTCTTTTTTTAATAGATGCTTAATGCAAGATTGCAAAGTGTAAAGGTAGATTACAATAATCTCATAAAATTAACCAACTGTGTAATGATTATTCCAGATTCCATAAACTGTAATCATACCTGAAAATTTTCTCACATATTCTGAATTATTGTGTGCAAAATTATTTTGCGACTTTATAATTACTAATTTTAATATTTTTTAATACTGTTCAAATTTGTATTGCCAACTTCTCGTGTGGAAGGATATATCATAAAATACTTGATATGATTCATGGTTATGGTTCATGCGGCTCTTTTTAACGTAAAACTTAGTCGGAGGTTTTTTTTAGAACAAACTGAAGAAAAAAAAAATACTACTAAATGCCTTTTGGGAATAAAAGGAAAGCTTTTCTCAAAATGTTACATACTTGTTTCTGTATGAATGAATCTGTTTTCTATTTGTGGTGTGGTCATGTTTCAGAAAAATCAATTTTGATAATATTTCACCTAAATGCTAAATGTTTTCAGTAATTTTCGTCAAAAGTTAGCTGGCGGTGTATTTTACGTATTTTATGTAAATGCTAAATGGTTTTAAATTTTTCTTCAATTTTGACGCTTTTTATAATAAATTTGAGTAGAAATAAATTCAGGATTTAAAATTATTCATATCTCTATGAAAAGTAAAAGTAACAAAGTGGTACAGTTTAAGGAATGTTAAAATAGTGATCAAGATTAATTTTTTTTCTTGTAAGATAGTCCACAATTTTCAACAATGACCAGGGTACTTGACAAAAAAAATCCAGGGTAGCTAAGGTTTTTTAAATTACCCCGGTTTTTCTTCAAACCCTGTTCATGTATTCATGGGAAATTACTTCTGAAGTTACGTTGTAATACACCTTGAATAAACCCAAGAGTCGAACCTCGAAATTATGGTGTGGCTGCAAGACGCACTAGGTAGTTGCATTTCAGAACAGTAAAGCCTCTACAAGTGTTCATTTCATCAAAATCTGTAAATTAATCGGTATTTTTGTAAATTTTGTGTTATTATTTAAGTCTGCAGAACAGAAAATATAAAACCCTGATTTACAAAAACTGTACTCATTTAACAGATATTGTAAACAAAAGTTTAAAAAAAAAACTACGTTTAGGAAAAAGTGCACAAAATCTGAGCGTTGTAATTCAAGGTAGTATTTACGGGAGGAGTCGAAGGACCTAGACCCCTCTCAATGTGCCAAACTTTGCAAAACGTTAAATTTATATTTTCCAAATTTGGCTAAGCTTTGATATTACCCGGATTTTTGTATAAGATATTTTTGCATTTTACTAGAGGGGCAAAAACTCCTCTACTTGAGTTTTCCAGCATTAGAACACTTCTGTACTAAATTTGGAAAAGATCTGTCGTAAACTAGATTGTCAGAGGAAAACCCCTTTATGACGGGAGGCCAAACTCCCCCTCCCCCTTTGTAAATTTTGCGCATCAAAGGAACTTTGTGCCAAATGTGGCAAATATCATAAACTCGATTTGTAAAAAGGAAAACGCTCTATGGGGTTTTCCTCCCTCAGGGTGGGAAGAAAACTCCCCTATATGAATTCCTGAACATAAAAGGACCTCTTAAACGATCCAACATAAACTGAATTTTGCATAAGGGCAAATCTTCTTTGGGGGAATTTCCACCTCCATAGGGAGGCGAAAACTCCCCTATGTGGATTTTTCAGCATCAAAGAAAGCTATGTGCAAAATCTGTCAAAGGTCCAGTGTAAACTAGATTTTTGTAAGAAGGAAAACCCTCTATGTGAATTATTGAGCATCAAAAGACCTATGAGCCAAATTTGGCAAAGATCCGACGTAAACTGAATGTGTACAAGGAAAAACCCTCTATATATTGTTTCCCATCGGCAGGGGCGAAAACCTCAAGGGATTTCTTGAGCATCAAAGTATCTACGAGTCAGATTTGGTAAACTCGATTTGTAAAAGGAAAAGTCCTGTATGTGGGCATCTGCACACCATAGAAATGGGGCGAAGACTCCCCTATGAGACTTCTTGATCATCAAATGACTTGACAAAATTGAGTGTGCCAAATTTGTCAAACATCCGACATAAACTGGATTTTTTTGTAAAGAAAAATCCTCATTGTAATGTTCTTTGAGGGGGGGGGTGTCTTTCTATGAGGAATTTTCGATCATCAAAAGATTTCAGTACGAAATTCAGCAGAGATCTGACGAAAACTAAATTTGTAAGTGGAAAACGCCCTTATGGGGTACACCCTTCATTTTTTCGAATTTTTTTACCTGTGAAAGCAGAAAATTCAGTATTTTTTTATTAACACCAAAATGAAACGTCATGCTACCACTTTAATATAACGTAATATTCCACGTTCAAAATTGGTGCAAAAGCGGTGGTACAACACCAGATTTTGACGTGCTATACGACATCGATCGACGAGACACATAGACGCTTTTTAGACCGTTCTGAGGGAACGTAATTTGAACGTGTCGGATGGTGTGCTCAGAACGTGTTATAGAACGAGCTTTGAACGCCTCTGTTCTGCTTGGGATGAAATGCTGAGAAAAAATATCAGTTTTAAAAAAGACAATTTCCCAACTTTCGGACCACCGGTTGAGAATCGCTGCTTTAAACACAGTACGCTTTGAAGTAGAATATTGAAGTTTGCGACATGTTCAAACAAAAGAAGAAAAAAATGCGGAGGTTTTTTTTTACCCCCCCCCCCCCCTAATCTACATTTATTCATCGAAAAAATATTTTTTCCCACTAACAGGAAATGTCTCGCGATAACACTTGCTTCTAAACTAAATGTCTAATCACACACCTTAACATCATTAAATTATGTTATTACTAGTGGTACCCGCAAGGCTTTGCCCGTTATAGAAAAATTAAAAGGTCTTTTGGTTCGCCTGTATATTTACAAATAATGTATGGTGAATTTTCTCGCCAATTGGCTTGTACCCATGTTACGGTTCCACGTTATGATAATTTCGTATCTCGCCAATTGGCTTGTGCCCATGTTGCGTTTACACGTTATGATAATTTCGTAATTTACACCTCCATCTTATGATATTTTGTTCTTAAAATTCGAATAGAAAAAGAACCACATCGAATTTTCGAAAAATCGCTTCGAGGTGCACACACCCCATGCTCCAAACTAACTTTGTGCCAAATTTCATGAAAATCGGCCGAACGGTCTAGGCGCTATGCGTGTCACATAGATCCTGACAGACAGAGATCCGGACAGAGAGAGATCCTGACAGACAGAGATCCGTACAGAGAGAGATCCTGACAAACAGAGATCCGGACAGAGAGAGATCCTGACAGACAGAGATCCGGACAGAGAGGCTTTCAGCTTTATTATTATATGTTATTATGAAATAGGATTTTATCATTGGTTTTTATTCTTCGCTCAAATTAAATAAATCAGGCAAAAGACATTGTTCGCAAACTGACCTAATGTGCATTCGAAGATGTCTTTCGCAAAAGTGCAATAAATTGGAACATAAAAGTTAGTTGGAAGGGGAAACGGCGTTAAAAGGCTTGTAGAAAGCTCTACTTGACTTCTGGAACATATCAAACAACTCCACCCTTAAAAAAAAAATCAAAAGAGAAAAATCTGCAATTTCACAGTCAATACCCCTTGTGCATATATATTTGCAAATTTTGGCGCCGGCACGGTTGCGGTTGCCAAACGGCATATCATAAATTTCCGATGCGGGAGCAGTCCGTTGCCAATTCGAGACTCAACATCGGTTATTCCTATTTGCGTATCGCAGACATAAATAAATCTAACGGCTCTCTGATGCGCCATTTTATTCGGAACCGTCCATCATATTCCATCAAGTCGATTGGAACGCATTTTAAAATGAAGCACTTTTGAGAGAACGTTGGAGATATTTTATGGCCCCTTTTTTTGCTGCCCATAAAATTCCCGATCTTCGTTGATACCGTTTGTTTATTTCCTCCATTTCGCTGTGATTGCAGTATCTGGAAGGTATCTCTCTCTGTTATCTGCAACTGTGGTTTGTTTCGAAATGTAGTGTTTATAGCTTTTCGAATATTGATTATGAGTTTCGCTTCAAACAGTATGCTTTCTTATTTATTCTGGATATGTTCTATTTAAAACAGTTGTACATAAACTTGTTTACCCCCGAGAGCCGCACCTCATATGGGGATGAATCTCGCGAGTTAGACCACACTTAAAATTAAAAAAATTACAACTTTTAAGAGGTAAACAAACTTTTTTTTTTGCAAGAGAGCTGCACCTCATATTAAGAGGAATCTCGCGAGTTAAAACACTTAAAATTAAAAAAAAATCAGAATTTTGAAGTGGTACATAAACTTTTTTTGAGCAAGAGCCGTACTTCACAATAAGCTGAATCTCGCGTACTTAAAATTTCAAACACACTTAAACTACAATTTCACAAAAGAAACTTAAAAATGTGATTCATTAATACGGCGCATCGATCCTTTTCACAATCAAAATTATGCAAAAGTGCGATTCTATCCATAAAAATGAATGCAAAAAAGTTTTTTTCCCCATAAAAGTGTACAATCCACTAAACAGTGATCAAATATTTTGTTGTCACTGCAGCTGTAATGAGCAGATTTAACAGCTAGTGGGAGTGGCAACTTAGTATAAATTCGGAAATAGTAAAAAAAAAAATCAATTGCTTTCAACCATTGAATTTTTTTTTTCTGAATGATACTGAATTTTTCAACCTTATTTACTTAGAGTCATTTGTATTTTGCCTCATTCAGTTATTTTATTCTAAAATAATACAAGATTTTACCGTCAGTTAAGGAGATAAAGGTACAAAACTGGAAATCATAGCATACCACATCGTGGCGGGGCGTGTGCCTCGTGTTAGAAGCTAAATAGCACATTAGTTGAAATTGATACTATAAAATCTGTTGGTTGCTTATTTTCGACTCTTGTCAGTCATTAGCTTGCATGTCGTGCCCCTTGACGTCTCCGACTGTTGCAGAAGGCTCGCCTCGATCCCTCTCCTGTACAAACAGAGTGATCGACGCGGAGCCGCTTCTCTCACTGCAACTGTTTTTTACAACCCGCGAATATCCAAATCCGTCATCATAGGGTTGAACTCTCTTCGCTATCAGTGCGAGCGTGATGATGGGCATAACGCGGGGTCGTTCGTCGCTCTGACACACTCTTCTTTCCAGAAGATCGTTTCGAACTCGAGTCACGTGAGTGCGTATTTATGTAAACTGCAAAATTTAGCCGTTCCTGTCCAGGGATTTCGATGAATCAGCTGGGGAAAATGTGGGACACTTTTGTGCCCATTTTTAAGAGAGAGCGGATGGTCGACAACAAAGTCCGATTAACCCCTTGACATAAAACGACGTCCAACAAAGTCTGATTAACCCCTTTACATAAAATGACGTCGCGGAGGCGTCAAAGAGTCTGTACTGGAACACAAATGAATACATTCTCTCTCTAATGGCAATTGAAATGAATGAATGATCCCTGCAAAAGCACGGAAGAGGAATGATGTCTCAGAGACATCAGAGTACAATGGTACATGGTACATGCATGGCTAATTTCTGTCAAAAGACAAACGGGCACACCATAGTCTTCGAGTCTCATTTTTATACGTAAATATTATGAATTCCTGTAAAATAAAAATTCACATAAACTTGAAACGAAAAGCAGGAGCTGAATTCTGCACTGGTGCTTGAAGTGAATGACGTCTTGGAGACATCAGTCTGCAATAGCACGTGAAATGAAGAACGTCTCAGAGACATCATTTTACACTACAATATGAAATGAATGACGTTTCAGAGACATCAATAGCAAATAAAATAACGGATGTCTCAGAGACATCTGTCTGCAGTGATTGATAATAAATAGCGTCTCGATGGCGTCAGACTACAATGGCACTTGAAGTGAATGACGTCTTGAAGACATTAGTTTGCAATGGCACTTGAAATTAATGACGTCTTAGTGACATCAGCCTACAACGGCACATGAAATGAATGTCGTCTTAGCAACATCAGTCTATAATGGCGCTTGAAATGAATGACGTCTTGGAGACATCCACCTACCAAGGCATATTTAATGAATGACGTCACAGAGAATCAACCTGCATTGGATCATGACGTAGACGCGTCCCAGACACTATTGTATGTCAACGGATTAAAATTATTGTAAAGTTGTGGCAACGACAAATAATTTGAATATGCTAAGGCGTCATTTCGTTTTATTTTTATCCGTTGTATCCTCCGTACCTACCATTTTTGGTTTAATAGCATGTGAGCCCAGGACATTTGAAGGACCTTTTCATTGACAGCTGAGATGTAAATATTCAAAACGCACTTCTGACGTTGAAGATGAATACTAGTGGTTGCCATTCACCACGTGGTGACTAAGTAAAATTACGTGGCGACTAAAAATAATAGCATCATTCATCATCCGGTCGACACTTTCTCCAATCTCACTTGAGTTATCACTAGTCCATTCTATCTCCAGAAATTTCAACGCAAAATCATACTATCTTCACCACGATTCAGCAATATTGATCTCGTGCTGTGTGGTGGTGGTATGTGGTGATCTGCTACTGTCCTACCAAATCCATCATTTGCAATCAAATATTTTTTGGCATTTAATTATTTCTGTTCTTAGTTTTAGGAATGAAAGTGCGTAAAACAAATTTAGTTGTTAGAAAATCTGTACTAATAATAAAGCTGAAAGTCTCTCTGTCATTCCGGATCTCTCTCTGTCTGTCAGGATCTCTGTGACGCGCATAGCGCCTAGACCTTTCGGCTGATTTTCATGAGATTTGGCACAAAGTTAGTTTGTAGCATGGGGATGTGCATCTCGAAGCGATTTTTCGAAAATTCGATGTGGTTCTTTTTCTATTCCAATTTTAAGAACAAAATTATCATAAGACGGACGAGTAAATAACGAAATTATCATAACGTTCAACCGTAACATGGGTACAAGCCAATTGGCCAGAAAATTCACCATACATTATTTGTAAATATACAGGCGAATCAAAAGACCTTTCAATTTTTCTATTACGGGCAAAGCCGTTCGGGTACCACTAGTATATTAATAATTCGCGGTTTCCATAATTGACTTTTAACTATGCAATTAACATTAAATGCCATTAGGAATTTATAGTAACCTTTATTCAAACATATAATGTTAAGTATCAATTTCGATTTCGATTACGAGTCACAACTGACTACAACTGTATTTATGTCGAGGACTGCATACAAAGTGCCTTGCCTCCATTATTTTTTTATACCGATAGATGGCAGCACCATCACCGGATCGAACAGTTAATGAGAAATTAGAACTAGACCAGGAGCTAATAGCTACCTGGTGCTAGCACCCCCAGAGATATCGTTTCACTTGGAGGACATTAAGACCACGAGCATATTTAGCGTCGCCCAGTCCCCTTTAATGACGACGGTGGATCTTCGACCATCGAGGTTCGAACTCAGGACCCTCCGGCCCCGAATCCGACACTCTACCGATCGGGCTACCACGGCCCCCAAGTATCAATTTAAAGAATAGTTACTTTTCTTTGATGTTTAAAAAAAAAAGACGACTAAAGAAAAAGGCGTGACGACTAATAAATTTGCTTCCATGAGCACTGGCGCCAGAACTATCTACCAATCTTGTTCTTTACAGACCTAAAATGCCATGATGGGGGGGGGGGGGGGCGTGCACATAAATTTTGGGGCCCGTCACAAATGACTTTTCTGGGACCCCTCTATATTGTTTACCTCTATATTTCACCCCTAGTTTTAAAAATATTGGGCCCACTTCAGGCTCGGGCCCGGGCCAACAGGTGTCCCATCTCCCCCTCCCCCCGTGCACGCCCCTGATGGTTCCACGAGACGAAACAATGGAGCCCAATCTACGATCCGCTTGCATTGTACAACCCGCGGTGCTGATCAATGTGGCCCGTTATTATGTTCAAAGTTACTAATCGAAAACTATACCTTCTGTGACCTTTCAAAACAACCGTCCCTCTTTCTTCGGCATTTAAAATTCTGGGGCTAAATATAATTAGAAATTAGTTTCTTAAAATCAGTTGGAAACTTCGTATTAATAAAATAAACTTGCAGTAATAATAACAACAATGGGGTCGTTTCCAAAATTTAAAAAGGATTTTTTTTCGGAAAGAGCATGCTTAAAAACATAGAATCTGACCATTTTTTAAGTAATTTCTTTAAGTTAAATATTTTTAAAAAATTACTTAAATCGGTGCTCTTTCATCGTTTAACGCTTCTGCCGTGTGACATCATAAATGATGAAATGCCATTCAGTGTTGTCATTCACGGTCCAAAATATTTAATTCGTATCTTTACTCACGTGTATTGACAACGATATGGTTAGTAGCAAGCGTAGAGCGCAATTTTAATTCGCTGCTTGATTATTATAACATGGAAATGCGGTAGAAAGATGCGTCATAGTGCATCATTTGTGACGTCATAAAGACCACGCCTTGTTTGAAGAATGGGACATTTTAAAAAATTAATTAAAAAATAACTGTTGTTGAAATGAAAGTATTTTCTGAGTCCATGTTATTTATTTATTTATTTATTTTGCTTATTCTTTCAATTTCAGTGACAAAAAGTACTACTTTTGACTGAAGGAAACAACCCCATTCTTGGTTTGAAATTTCCTTTCCAGTTTCGCGTTTTCGCATGCTTAAATTTAACTGTTCTGCCCAGGGATGCCCCAATGGGAAGTCACGGGAGATAAGTGTGACCTTTCAGAAATTTCCTTATTCGGCAAATTTTATCTGACGATTCGGAAAAAAATTGGAACTCTGTTCGCAAAATTTTGATCCTTCATTGGAGTTCCAATCCTTCGGTGAAATTGAACTCCATTCGCAAAAATTATCATCATTCGGAAAAATTTGGAGTTCTATTCGGAAAAATCATCATCACTCGGAGAAATTTGGATTTCTGTTTGGCAAAATTATCATCATTCGGCCGAATTTGGAGTTCCATTTGGGAAAGTGAGAATTTCCGCCCTCCCAAAAATTTAAATTCGGCATTAAAAACAAAATGCGACCCCTGGGTAAGAAAATCTTCTGCTCTACTGAACTAAAGAGTTAATATGTATTGACAACTTTCTTTGATGTGACCAACAGAAACACATAATTCAGATTTATACTACAGACCTTGTGTCTAGTTTTAAGTGGAAATGATTGCTTTTACTCGGGATCGTAAGCTTTGAGGTTGAATATGGAAGTTTGCTGTGTTTTGATTGCACAGGTTAGTGCATGGCATAAAAGTGAGATACTGCAAGATAAAAATTAAACATGAAAGAAGGTAGATTTACAGCAAAACATGCTAAATAACGAGACAGTAGTGTTCATTTAAAAAAGAAAAACATAAGTAAAACTGTACCTCAGAGCCAGAAGGACGTAAGTATGATCATTTTACAGGAGAGGCGAAAAACTATTTTCTGGCGCATGGGCAAAGGATGGGACGCGTGCTCTTTTAACCCGCGTAAATAATTGAAAAGGATTTTTTTTTTTTTTAAATTACGTTCACATGGCTCGATGCGGAATAGGCTTCTATATATGATGCACTAATATAAATCGCAATTTTTAGACTTACGTCAGTCTGGCTCTGAGGTACAAAAATAATGTCGTGCATCGCGTGTTTTTGGACTTACGTCAGTCTGGCTCTGTGGTACAAAAAGTTAGTCTGGCTCTGAGGTACAGAAATAAAATAGTGTATCGAATGTTTTTGGACTTACGTCAGTCTGGTTCTGAGGTACAAAAATAAAGTCGTGCATCACATGTTTTTGGACTTACGTCAGTCTGGCTCTGAGGTACAAAAATAAAGTCGCGCATCGCATGTTTTTGGACTTACGTCAGTCTGGCTCTGTAGTACAAAAACTCAGTCTGGCTCTGAGGTACAGAAATAAAGTCGTGTATCGAATGTTTTTGGACGTACGTCAGTCTGGCTCTGAGGTACAAAAATAAAGTCGTGCATCGCGTGTTTTTGGACTTACGTCAGTCTGGCTCTGTGGTACAAAAAGTCAGTCTGGCTCTGAGGTACAAAAATAAAGTCGTGCATCACATGTTTTTGGGCTCTGAGGTACAAAAATAAAGTCGTGCATCGCATGTTTTTGGACTTACGTTAGCCTGGCTCTGAGGTACAAAAATAAAGTCGTGCATCGAATGTTTTTGGACTTACGTCAGTCTGGCTCTGAGGTACAAAATTAAAGTCGTGCATCAAATGTTTTCCAAACGAAGAAAAAAAAAAAGACTTTAGAAAAAATGAAGTGGGCATTGTTTTTTTGTTTTTTGTCTCTCCTTTAAAATTAAAAAAATAATAGATTAAACTAGTTTGACACAAAACGCTTCAATCAGCATCAAAACGCATGCAAAACGAAATACTCAAAATAAATGAATAAATAAAGCAAATGCATTAAGTAAGTACATTAAAAGTACAAGGCAATTGCACTTTTAATGAATTTCTTTGCATTTTAGATAGACTTAATACCTTTACAACTTTGGAAGGATTTTCTCACGTGGTAATAAGAGGCCATTCATTAATTGCGTAAGGATCCTGAGGGAGAGGGGGGAGGGGTTCAAACCCATTCTCACCTAACACTTTCCCCAAGTCGATATTTACATTTGAAATCGCGCGGTCAATTGGTTTGACAGGGATTACTTTTCATTTGCGTCTGGGAGGTAAAAAACGTATTACGATGAGCTAATTTTTAAGAAACGCACTATGTATGCTATGTTTTATTTTTAATTAGTATCGCATCATATACAAAAAAAAAAAAGGCAGAAAAAACATTTAGTCTAGATTCTAACTTTTTAGTAAATATTTCTTCTCACAAAAAGGTTTAATTTATTAATAAGAAACTTAATTTCGATTCCAGTGATGTAAGATTCGTTATTTTATTACTTTAAGGGATTACAGTACCTCAAAAATGATGAAACAATCAAAAAAAATTTTATTGCCTCTTTCAAAACTAAAAACTATTCTGAACACAATGGAAAAGTTTCATTGCTTTAGTTCAAATATTTAAAAAGTTATGAGTCGTTTTAGGCTACGCTCGCTATGTGTTCTCATGCAAAAGAAAAACTTGAAATTGCTTTTTCTCGATGATGTTTTTTTTTTTGTGTTTTCATGTCATTAGAATCCCTAAGAATTTTTTTCTATTAAAGATACAGCTTTAAAGTAATACTTTTTGCAATTGGGATAACATAATTGACAAAACTGTGCATTGGATAAGCATTTTATAAATTACTCAAATGTTTAGAGCATGTTAAACCTTTAAAAACCAATTTTAAAAAAAAAAAAAAAAACTTTGATTTTTTACTTAATTAATCACAGAAAATTTTCTATTAAACTCATAAGCAAATGAATGCACAGGTTTTTAGAGATGATTATTGTTGTGACGTAAGTGCCCGAGTTCCGCGTATGGATTAGATAATTCCGAGGTAGCACAAGAAACACGTTTATTACTAACATTTAGCACACATAAGAAACAATTAACTTTGAGTAAATACTACAATGCGATAACAAGTCGATAGAGCTCCCATGCAGCACAGCATAGATTCGATGGTTGATGGAGTGAATCCATTGTTAGATTGATTGCATGAGTCTCATGCCCAATTCGATGTGTTGCCACTCACTTGTTGCGTTCGTAGAAATACAACAATTATAGTGATCGTTTAGCAAAAAAGCTTTTTTAAATAAGTGCAAAAATAAAAAAAAAACCTTAGGTATTTTTAAAAATTGAAAATTTCCTCAATTTTTTTGAATTTAAAAAAAAAGTAGACAATATTTTTAAATTTTGACAATAAATTCTTGATTACGAAATAAGTATGCATATTATGATTTCAAAGAAATATAACATTTGCTTAAATTTAAAAAAAAATGTTTGAAAGGTACTGTGAGCCCTTAAAAAACAAAATGGAATCTTACGAAAGAACGGTGGGGGGGGGGGGGTCAAAAATTGCCAAAATCATCCTTACGTAATTAATGAACGGCCCTAAATGCGAAAGATTGACGATAGATTCTATAGTTGAAAAGTAAAAGTAAACCAGTCATAACATTCAGAAATCAATCATTAATAACATTCCAACAAAGTCGTGAAATATTACACGGCCCTTGCTGGTTAGTAAAACTTGTATGAACCGCTTAATTAATATAACCACACCACATATCATACGCAGTTACTTTCTTTCAAGGCCTCATTGAAAAATTGCCAATAACGACTTATTGGTTTCCCAGTTTCCGTGCGTCCGTCGGTAGTTCGGAACGAGAAAAATGGCTTTTACCAGCATATTTGACATTTTTTGATCACGTATTTCAATTTTTTTTTCTCTCACGATTCCTAATTGCTTCCGCACGTGATAACAATTCATAAATCTTTATTAAACGAAAATTCGCGTTTTCTTCACTTGTTTTTTTATTTATTTTATTTTTTATATCTTTTACGAGAATCAACATGGAGTCGGATTTATGCAAGGTCGGATGATTAAATTTCAGGACGGATGCCTGGCTAAGTCCTTTGCAATGCATTTAAGTGCGTAGCGGATCACGTGATGAGCTCGTAGCCAATCTGTTGGAAGAATGGGACGTGCGAATTAAGCTTGGATCTTACTCAGTTCTTGACAAAAGGGGGAATTTTAGCAGAAAATCTGAAGTTGCCTCTTCAAGAACCACGGGACAAATGTGTCCCTTAAATTCAAAATTTATTTTACAAATTATCGAATACAGATTGTTTATAAATCATACTTTATCCATGTTATTGAAACACCAGGATTTCAATATTAGAGAGGAGGACTTCAATTATTTAAAAAAAAAAAAAACTTTTTTTTGAGCAATCACGATTGCTTATTGCCTTCATTTGACTGTTTTGATGTGCTATCATTTTATTTTCCCGCCAGCACCCTCTGCAGCACCACCGTCGACCGTCCGCCTCACGATGCTGCTCCTCTAGCGAAAACAGTCTCCAGGTTGCGTCAATATCCTACACACACACGCACCTACACAGACACACACACACACACACACACATATACATATATACACCTACACACACAAACACATACACACACGCATACATACAGGCACCTGCACATACACACACACCTACACACAACTACCCACACACTCATGCCTGAACACAGACACAAACACATATGCCTACACCCACATACACATTCCCCCCCCCCACACACACAGACACTCACACACACATAAATATACATGCCTACACATACATTCACATGCCCCCCTACACACATAAACACACACGCCTACATACACACACACAAACACACACAAGTGATTGCGAAAAACATAATTTGAATTCAAGAAGTCAAAATTCAAAATATTTTTTCTTTTTTTTTTTCTTTTCTTTGATATTGTAAATGAAAAACATCTACTTTCATGCTGCTACGCTTCTTCTTTTACTCAGCACTAGCGCGCGGTACACGCACGGCTTTGCCCGTAGTAGAAAATTAAAAGGTCATTTGATTCGCCTGTATATTTACAAATAATGGATGATGAATTTCTCGCCAATTTTCTATAGTATTCATTTGCTCGCCCACGTTACGGTTCCACGTTACGATAATTTGTTAATTTAATCGTCCACGTTATGATAATTTGCGGTAAAATGTTCTTAAAATTAGAATATAAAAGGAACAAAATCGAATTTTCGAAAAACCGCTTCGAGGTGCACACCCCCACGCTGCTACATACTAATTTTGTGTCAAATTTCATGAAAATCGGCCGAACGGTTTAGGCGCTGTGCGCGTCACAGAGATTCAGACAGAGAGAGATCCAGACAGAAAAACTTTGAGCTATATTATGTGTAAAAATTACCTTTTCCTTTAAAATTAAATGCAAGTTCAGTAAACCCTCATTAATCCGGACCCTATCAAACCGATTCCGGACAGCCATTTAGATATACATGCACAGTTATGAATAAAATTCGAGTTAGCGCAGTAGTGTACATTTTCAGGTCGGATTTTGTATTTTTGCAATTTTCTCTTATGCAGTTTTAAATTTCATTCTCTTGAATTCGAAATTCAATTTTTGCTGCAAAAGTAGTTTGTTGATGTAACTTGACTCAACTTATAGATTACTAGCATTCCCGTACCCGGCATTGCTCGGGTAATTTAATTAGCAGGGGTTAACAGTGCTTGGTGCACCTAGTTTCGAAAATCCCCCATAATAATTACTTATTACCTATAACTTTTTCTAATTTGGGGAAGATCCCGGGGCCCCTGGACTCCTTATATATATATATGCCCTTGTTCTTAACCGATCTTTAACTGTTATTAACGATCCTTTTAAAGTATTGATTATCTTTGCAAACACAGGTCATCCACATTTTATTGTTATACCTATGTTTAAGCTAGAACTTCTTTGTATACAACATTTTTAGTTTTTTTTCTGCTGCTAAAATTATTAAACTGCTTGATGAACTGGCTTTGGAGCAAGCTACATAACATTGGTCGTGTGAAAAAAAGTCTTCTCTTAAATCGATCCCTGCTACTTTTAATGTCTGTCCTTGCGACTTATTAATGGTTATTGCAAAGCAAACTTTAACAGGAAACTGCACTCTTCTAAATTCAAAAGGATAGTCCGCCTGTGATGATGTTCTTAAAAACTTCGTTTCTAGTTTTGAAAAAATAAAAGCAAAAGACAGAAACATTATGATTTGACTTGAGAAAAGCCTCGAAGAATCACGTGAGAAACAAAAACAATATCAAATTTATAGTTCGCTATCGACCAAAAGTTGAGATGAAGTACTGAATAATGATTTGAATGGAGGAAAGCCTTCGAAAATAAGGGATTTGAATTTCAATGACAGGTTTTTAATTTCGCAGAAATTAAGGGGTTTTAATTAATTTCTCCCGAACTAATTGAGATTTCGAAAAATCCTTTCTTAGTGGTTACTTTTGTAATCATGCGGACATGCCTGCCAAATTTCAAGTCTGAAGCTTCAGCGGTTTCGGCTGTGCGTTGATATATATATATGTATATATATATGTTATCTCAGGACATTGATTTTTATATATTAAGATTTTGTTTAACTCGAACTTTCAAGTTCGGACAACCTGCATCTCTTGTGATATTAAGACCCGTTTTCAGTATTACCAACTTTTTTTTTTGTAGTATAAAGAGTAAAAAATTCACTTCATAACCCTGCCAGTGCCACTGCGCCTTCTAGGTTTTTTTTATCTATTTCATTTATTTATTTTTTAAGTCAAATATATTCAAAAATTCAAGCGGTACAAAGTTAACCGGCAAGGCTCAAAGTCACCCAAAATGTCTGTAAAAGTTTAAAAGACATTCTTCATTTTCTTGATGTAGAATATTCTCTCTATAAGAAAACTCCATCAGAAAACTCAAAACCGTGGCTGCTGAGTCGGAGTCGAGGAGTTGGTGTTGGATTGATTTTGAGGTAAAGGAGTCGGAGTCGGGAGTCGAACGTTTAAAATTCCAAAAGTCCGAGTCCATCATTTTTTCTCGAAGTCCGCAGTTCTGCCAGTGCTGGGGAAGCCGGAGTCAGACCAGGGGCGGCCTCGGTTCACAAGAGGGCGCCAACCTTAGCCTCCAAAGAACGCGAAAAAAAAAAAAAAAAAACACACACATACAAACACACAAAAAGAAGAAGAAAAAAAGAAAAAAAAACCCGATTGTACACACGGGGGTTTACGAGTTTAAAGAAAGAAAAAAAAAGCGAAGTGAGAAGTCGAGGTTTATGAGAGCAACTAAATAAATAAGGCAATTGCACCAAAAAATAAAGAAATAAGATGAATTAAAAAAAAAAAAAATCAAATAAAAAAATTAGGAAATTTGAACCAAAAAAATGAAAAAATAAAATTAATTTGTAAACTAAAGAAGAATAAATGAAAAAGGGGTTTGAGGGCGCAAGGGTGCATCGGCTCACGGGGCAGTCCGCCCCTGAGTCAGACTGAATTTGAGGCAAAGGAGTCGGAGTCGAAGGCTCTAAAATTTCCGGAGTCGGTCACTTTCTCTCAAAGTTCGCAATTCTGCCAGTGTTTGTGGAGTCGGAGTCGAACTGATTTTGGGGTAAAGGAGTCGGAGTCGAAGGCCAGAGTCGGTCATTTGCCCTCCAACTCCGCATCCCTGATCCAAACGCCGTTGCTTCCCACGCTCCGCGGCCACAGAGAACAACTTCGAGGAGTCGTGAGAGAAACGGGCAAAAGTCACGAACTGGCAAATTCTCCCGGAAAACAATCGCGCGAACTGGAGAGCGCGTGGCAGACTAAATAGCTTGACACAGTATCGATGACATCCGGATGCAATTAACAACAAATGGAGCACTTTCCACATCCTGCGAGACGCATGCTGTGCGAAACATCCACGGAAAAAAAACCACTTCGTGACATTGTTCCGGCGAAATGGTTGATTTATTTGGCGTGAGAAAACGCTCAAGTGGGAAAGAGTTCCCTGTGCGCACGATTGCGTCAACTTCGTAATGAACGTAACGCTTTATTAGGATTGGGGGCCGGAGCTTAATTTTTGACAAAAGAAGTGCAGGAGCCCCGAAGTCTTCAGATCTCAATTTGGTACGTAAATAGAATCAAATATATTTATATTGCCAGTGGCGTAACTACGTGGGGGGGGGGGGGTCCACCCCAGCTGTCACCCGTACTGGGGGGCGTTTGACACCCTAAAGGAAATGCAAGTTTTTGAAAGATAAAAAGCTAACATGCATTTTCAAGACTACAAATTTAAAAATTTTCCGGGGATAAACCCCCGGACCCGCCATTCTTTTCTGTTTTTTGAACATTAGCCGACTTAAAATTTCGTTATAAAACAAATGTAGTTCTTTCTGAATTGCATGCATTTCATGTTTACAAATTTTTGTTCTTTTGCGTCTGAGGGAGGGGGGGGGGGGTGACACCTCAAATTACCGCCTCGGGTGTCACCCATGTTAGGTACGGCACTGATATTACCATTTAAATAGTAAGGCCTTTTTGCAATTCTTATCAATATTTTAAGACCTTTGATGGTAATTTATTGTTTTTTTTTTCTTTTTTCTTTTTTTTCTGTTAATTCCCAATGTTGCCAAGTGTTGTTTAACCGTAAACCACATATTAATTCAATTACGATTTTTTTTTAAAAATTTTCTCGTGATTTGAACAGAAGTTTAAGGGGGGAAACCAGTTTAGACGGGTCGAAGCATCCACATATTTTTATGTGATAAAATATTATTAAAACAAAGCTATTCAAGAATATGTTGCCAAAATTTGAGTGAAAAATTCCGATTAGTTCTGATGCTATGAGTACTTAACATGACTGTAAAGATTCGAAAAAATTCACAGCAGTTTTTTTCAAAGGCGTTTTTTTCGAAACAACATTTTTTTCATCTGGTGGACATTCTAGCTCAAAGAGTTATTGACCAACCGTTCTGAATATTATTTATTCAATTATACTCTATACGAACCAAACTCTGGGATGATATTTCTTCTTAAAATATTTTTTTTAATGCAAGAGATGTGAAAAAAATGGTAAAAAAAACGTGACATTTTAATCAAACACCTCAAAAATATGCAATTTTATTTTATTTTGTTTCATAATTATTATTATTATTTTTTTTTTTTTTTTTTTGTAACAATTGGGTATTTTTATCAAGGTTCTTAGGTAACATGTTGTTTACGAGAAACAAAAATTGTAATGATTACAGATAAAAATTGTGGTTTCGGTAATGACCACCAGCAACAAGATCTGATGACGACTGCCCTTGGATAGCAGCTTCTAACTCCATTATTTCTGGTCGAAATGACTTGAAAAAACAACAAGCTGTACTTCAAAAGACAAATAAAATATCCTCCAAGTTTAAACAAATTCTGATTACTTCTTACCTCTTAAAAGAATTCACGAAAAACACTAAAATTTTGACCTCCTAAACTGGTTTTCCCCTTTAAAGCCAAAGAAAATATTTAAAGTGTTTTTTTTTTTTTTTTTAATTTAAATCATGCATTTAAGGGATAAAGGGTTTGCAGCATCTGAGGTAGAAAATAAGGGAAACTGAAGTGCAAAATTTTGACAGTTTTGTAATGAATTTCGTTTTTATATGCTGATGAGAGTGCGTATCCCTGATGAGCATACAAGTGTCCCCAAAACTCAGCTAAATGTTTACGAAAGAGTGGTCGTGCAGTCGAGTTTGAAAATGCTGGTTTATCGGAATTGCTCGCGCGCAACAGTTTTTACTTCCTTTTACAAAAAAAGAATTATTGTATTCGCATAAAACATTTCACTCAAAAATCGACCTTAATTTCCATTTTACTCACCCCCGAATGAATATTGAGTTTTTTTTTCGACTCGTCCACACGTGGATAAGTGCCTAAGAACGTATAGACACGCGAAATATCCATAATAACAATTCCCGAGTTAATTACAACGAATTTTCTTGTGACGTCTGTATGTATGTGTGTGCGAATGTGCGTATGTATGTCGCATAACTCAAGAACGGTAAGTCCTAGAAAGTTGAAATTTGGTACGTAGACTCCTAGTGGGGTCTAGTTGTGCACCTCTCCTGTTGGTTGCATTCGGGTGGTCCTAAAGGGGTCTTTTTCCCCTTTTTTGGGGGGGGGAAATCATTGTTAATTTCGAGGTAAACTGAAGTGGTGTTATTATTTGGCGGGGCACTTGGCAATATATCGCCAATCTTTTGGTCGCGCCAAGTTTTGTCGCCAACTTGGCGACAAATTTGGTGTTTTTTTAAAAAATCTGGTTTCAATTTGGCTACTGTTGGTGATATTTAGAGAGTAAACTAGTGAATCACATTAAAATTGCCAGTAATGGTTAAATAACATTAAATTGGATTAAAAGGAAGTCATGTGATGCACACATCAGCTCGGTTTTTTTTTGTTTTTTTTTTCATATTTCCAAAATATGATTGAGTTTTCTGAATTCGGCCGGGTTATTTTATGCCAAGTTTTTGCGAGTCTGCTGATCTGACATCCCATTTGGTAAATTGGGTTCCTGAAATTTGAGGGAGGGAAAGACAAGAAGAAGAACTTCTCCCTTTTACCATGATTGTACGCACCTTTTATGTACTCTGCAATTTCTGTATCCCGAATCTTTGTAATCCAAAACTGTTACCACGTTTTACAATCTTCCATCAGGTTCATGGACTTAGATACGTATTCTAATTAGGGGGCCTTCAAATCATAGTTTAATTAAATTAATGTAAAGAGCACTCGCTTTTTCATGAGATCATAAGTTAAAAGAGTTGCATTTAAAACTCCATCGTTTTTAGTTTCTTCCATGTCCAACAGAAGATTTCTAACAGAGAAACATGGATTCGTAGCTTCAAATTTTGACGAATTTTTATGTTTTAAGAAATACGGGTTGGGGGTGACTGTTTTTAGAAAATATCTCCACGTGGTTGTTTGCCTGTTTTTCCCCCTCAATTTTTGAATGTCTGTGAGAGTGAATATCTTCATTTCTTGGTGTTTGACAGATTCGTCGAGCAAACGACGAAACTCTCTCCTACGTTCTGCGCTAAAAGCCGCTCTAGTGCTAAAATTAAAACAAAGCGTAAATTCCTTTAAAATTCTTCTTTGTTTTGTTTCAAAAAACATTAATCACTTAAAGTAGGAACTATGATCTTAAAAGGTTTATAAATGCGTCGATAAAGATGCTGGAACACCAAGGAAAAACATGCAGAGGACAAATTTATCTCACCTCGTGCGCACAGCGATATAATATTTGAAGAAGAGCCATCTCATTTGAAAAAGTGTAAAAAGGTAATGCAAAGACTAGCAGGGGGGCCCATCCCCCCTAAGTTCAATGGCGCAAATTCCCCCCCCCCCCAATTTTTTTTCCTCAACACTCTTTCTATTTTCTGTTTTTTATTTTTAGCTTTCTTTTTTATTTGATTTATTTAAAAAAATTTATTAATTAATTTATTTATTTTTAAATTTATTTATTTATTTTCAAATTAATTAATTAATTAATTTATTTATTTTTAATTATTACTAGCAAAAATACCCGGCGTTGCCTGGGGTTAGCAATAATTATGAGAAACAATCGTTACTTGCATTTGTTTTCTGTTTTAAGTGTAAGAATTTAAAACACACCTTTTTGACGTGATTTAAAATCCAGCTTCTTCCTTACTCATAAAACTAAAGTAGAAGTAAGTAAAAAGAGCAAAATAGTATTCATTTAGAAACGAAAACACGAAATTTAAGCATATACAAAGTTGAAGAATTTCCGAAATATGAAATTAAACTTCACATGTTTAAAAAGATTTATCAGTTAATACTTATTTTTTTTACGTGGAGTCTTATCTTCTCTGTATGTCTATTGAAGTATGAACTGTTTAAAAAAAATGTAGCCGCGCTCCCGTAATCCCCTTAACCCTGCTTTAGTTATTTTGGAAAATTTCAGTTATTGTGGGTTCTTGGTGCGATTTAAAATAGTACCGTATATGCGGGAATCGTTTTGGGATGCCTTTGATAATGCTCCCCCTCCTTACTTTGTAAAACGGTATGTTACTAATTTTTGTTAAAGAGATATTGTCGCCAGATGCTGAGATACTTTTGGTCACCATAAAATGGCGCTAAACATTTCATCCGAAATGTTTCTAAAATAAGTAGTAAAATTTGGCAATGGTTTGAATTTGTGCACAAAGTCACATTAATGGAAGTTTTTGTGCTGTTTATGGATTTGCCTAATTTAGTTGCTGGATTATTTTACAGTAAAAAAAGTTTTTAAAGATTCTTTGATTGGCGATATTTTGTTTACATGGTGAAAGTTGACAAACATTATTGCGTAGTCTTTGGCTTCAAAAACCGCGACAGTTGAAAAAAACTGCCAAATGCATCCGCTACTGAAATCTTTCTGCATAAATTTTGGCGAGGTTTCTGCTGTTAGATTGGATAATGATTAAGTGTCCAATCAGCACAAATAATTAAAAAAAAAACATTAATTACGCTAAAGTTCCGTTTAAATGGAAAATAATCAGCCAAATCTAGTTATTATTAGCCAATCTTGGGGGGGGGAAAACGTTACTTTAAGATTTGACTTGAGAAAAGCCTCAAACAGTCAGACGAAACACAAAAACATTCAACAATTCTAGCTATGAGCTGGGAGTTGAGATGATACACTAGATAATGAATTGGGTTAAGGAAAGCCTTCGAACATGGAACAAAAAAAGCTCATAACTCGTTTTTCATACAACTTAAAACTTTCTAACAGATGCCATCTTCAGCAGAAAAATAAGCGCTTTCGATGGGCACATAATTTTAATATGTGCACGTATTTTTTCACCGTCATATTGGGGCATTGATGCGAAAATTTGGAATAATTAGAATAAAAAAGGAACTATCAATCGGATTTTTTTCCAACTGGTCTACAAACCTCCCCAGTACCAAAAAGAACAAACGGTGAAAGTTTCAGCCAAATCTGCCGGGTAGTTTCTGAGATCTTAGGGAACAAATTTACCAAAGTCCATTTTTATATATATAGATTTTATTAGAAAGTTCTGTACTACACCAATACCATACACACACACACAGCAACTAATAAGTAAGTGAAATAAAATATGAACAGAATAATATAAAGTAAAATAAATAATTCGATTTAAAAATAAATCAATAAACGAATTTAAATAAATAAATTTCAAAAAAATTTAAAATCCCCCCCTCCCCAAATTTTGATGACGCATCTTGCGCCAAAATCCCTCCCTGTGGGCATCCCTGAAGACTAGAACTAAAGTTTGTAAGAAAATGAAACCTGATAGAATAATTTGGTGCAGGGTGACTATTCACGCCAGTCGATCGACCGTTTAGGGGGGTGTAATTTTAATTTTTTTCTTCAGTTATAATGTTTTTTGGTTTAGTCTATGCTTTACATATAGGGCTATTGAAATCACGATCTTGTTCTTTTATATGCTATACCTTGAATATCTTTGGTAAAGGTGAATTTTAAGCAACTTAGATGCCATGGAACGTGTCACCTTGTGAGGGTCAAATACAACAATGACGTTCAATACAAGCGAGCTTAGAATGTTTATAAAGGATGTTTTTTAGAGGTATAGAACTTTAAGTCGGGAACACTGTTTGCTCTGTGGGCCATTTTGATAGTAGACACTTGTTTTGTGTTAAGTTTGGTTTGCCATTTCATCATGCATCTACAACAGGACGGTGCAACACGCCACACAGCGCGTGTCACAATTGATTTATTGAAAGAAACTTGCGGTGAACGAATAATTTCGCGTAATGGACCCGTGAATAGACCTGCGAGATCATGCGATTTAATACCGCTGGACTATTTTTTGTGGGGCTGTGTGAAGTCTCAGGTCTACGCAGATAAGTCACAGACGATTGAAGTCTTGGACAAGAACATTCGCCACATATCACTCACATGCGGCCCCCATTGCTGCAAAAAGTGATAGCAAATTGGACTTCCCGATTAGACGTTCTCCAAGCCATCCGAAGTGGCCATATACCAGAAATAACATTTAAATAAAAATGGCAAAGAATCATCTTTCGAATAAAGCCAAATTCATGGCGATTTATGTCATTTAACGGTGTTTTATTTGAACCTAAAGTTCTATACCTCTTAAAAAAACACCTTTTATCTGAATTGCCGTTGATAAGGTGTCTAGAATGTACTAGGACCTAGTGTCGGTGCCATGGAATATGTTATATTGTGTGCCATTGTACCGTGGAAAGTTTGTGCCATTGTACCTTGCAGAGCAAGTACTATAATGGCGTTCAACTTTAGACGATTTTACAATATTTGTATCTGATATGTCAGTGGTAGAACCCGTAAAATGTACTAAGATCTAGTGCTGACACCACGGAATATGTTATACCATATTAGTGATTCTCCAAAATCCTAACAATATTTTGTCCCCGTAGATTAACACAAAAATTGTTTAACCCAGAAAGTGTTTTCATTTTTTTAATAGTTTGAAATAACTTATCTGATGTTATTCTACTCTTATTAAAACAATAACTCAATTAGATTTTTCTACAAATTTTTTTTGAAAAACTAGAAAGTCATACTTTTGGCATGTCCCCATCCGTTTTTCAAATGGACTTAAATTATTTCAAATTTTATATCAACATTTCACAAATTCAATTAGTAGTAAAAAATTAAGCATATTTAAAGGTGTAAAATAGCATTCTTTAAATAAATTTAATTATTTAAATCACCAAAGTACATCGTTTTAAACTTGTACTCGAAGAAATTAGGGGTGTCCGTTAAGGGAAGTTTTACATAAATTTTGTTTAATCATTTAATAACAATACTTTTTGATTTAGGCTTCAGTTATCTCTTTATTACTATAGTTACGTTTAAAATAAACCATCAAGAAATTCATTTCGTAACTCTCCAGGTATGCTTGTCAGTCTCTTGCTGTATAAAAATTTGACCACCTGTTTTGAGGGTGTAGCATAGTTAAAGTGAGTTCCCTCTATTTTCTCCTTAATAATTTCCTAACAAAGAGTAAGTATTATTTTTTTCCAGATTTTTTTTCAGCATTTTTATTTTTAAAAAATTTGTGACTGGAAAATGTCAGGTTTTTGGAGAATCACCCATATGCAATAATGCCATGGAATATGTTATACCATTTTCATAAAATACTATAAGGACTTTCAACCTCAGGCAGTTTTAACATATTTATGTCTGATGTGCTAGTGGTATTGTCTTTAAAATGCACCAGAACCTAATGCAGATACCAAGGAATATACTGCCGTGTGCAGGTAAAGGGTAGTAACTGCAAATTTTTCATTTTTCTGCATTTTTGTCATCTGTTGTACGTTATCTTTATTGTACAAGCTCGCCGATATGGTTTGCGCTGAAAAAAGGGCGCGAAAAAGACACCTAATTCCAACATTTTCCTATTATTAGCATTGAATCCAAAACGCGTTTCTTCAAATATCTCAAAACTCATTTCTGCAGATACTGCCGTTTACCTGCACACGGCAGCATATGTGATAAAACATTACAGCGGCTTTCAACTTGGAGCGAGTTTACTTCATTTACATCTGAGCTCTAAGATGCCACTGGTAGGACCTCTACAACGAGGTCTCGAACTTAGAGAGTAACGCCCCTGGACAGGGGCGTGCACAGGGGGATGAAGGGACACTTGTTGGCCCGGCTCGAGCCTGAAGGGACCCAATATCTATAAAATTAATGGTGAAATATAGATGTAAACAATACGGCCGAAAAAGTAATTTGTGACGGGCCCCAAAATTTCTGTGCACGTCCCTGCCCCTGGAACTCATGAACCTGACTGACTCTTAGTTGTTCCATTGTAAAAAGTTTCCGATAACCAGCAGAGATAAAATACATTCTCATGCAAAAAATTTCAATAAAATATAAACAAGGGGTCAATGAATATATACAAAATAACGACATTCTATCAATAATTAACTTTTAGCTGATAAAATATACTGACTTGCCAACCGGGGGGGATTTTGTATTGTATTTTTTATACTATTGAATGTTTCAATGCGAGTTATTGTGTTTTTTTTTTTTTCTGGAGTCAAGCAGTCCAATAATTGTTCTGTGTAAAATTTTTATTACTTGTGTAAAATTAATTTGTAAATATTACTGTTTAATACATATTTGTGTTTGTACTCCATATTAAACCAATTAAATAACACTGCGGACAGTGCCCTTGGCGCTCTTTAGTGTTGAATTTACTACTAACTCATGTTGAACTATAATCAAGATTTTCTTAATATTTTGTTATGATGTTTGTAATTTATGTTTTATAATTTGTATGTTTTAACTTTATTTTATTTTATTTTGCTTACTGTTATGTATGTGTGTTTTGTTAATAAATCTAAATCTTAAAAAAAAAAATTCAGAACTTGATGTTTTTTGATACTAACACACGTCTCTCTTTTCTTGCAATAAAATCCCTTCCCTCATATTTCCCCAAAACTCAGCGCGCCAAAAACCACCGCACCAAATTTAGAACACCTAGTGACTGTCAGCAGAAACGCGTATAATTGACTCATTAATAAAGGAGTGTGAGAAGCAACACTTTCTCGTCTGCTCGTATTTCTGTAGAAGCGTGCTGAAAGTCGTCTGGCACTTTAGAACATTGTGACCGACGAGCACCTGTTCTTTCTGTTTCGTTCGGGGATAACCGGTTACGGTTAGGAGAGCCGAAGCAAAATAACAACCGCGAGATGCCGGAAGAGCGGGAGAGAGGAATAAGAAAATATTCCTCAAAAACGCTATTTATGTGGCCGGGTGTCGGGAGCAGACGAAATTTTGCTCTTTGTAGTTTTTTTTCTTTCATTATTTTTATCCTTCATCGGGCAGAGTTCATTGAAGACAAGTTCGTGGACCGGGCCCAAGAATCATTAATCTGGGCTTCGCAGCGCAGCCATAAATCTCGCCTCGGTTTGGCTGGTTCCTGGAAAACTAGGCTAAAAAGAGAGGGTTGCGAAAAGATTATGGCTGCGAAAATCGCCAAATAAATAAACATTTGGAAAGAACGAGTCGCAGCGGCGAAAGCTCTGGGACTGACTGCTGCGGGACGGGATGTTCCCCACCTTTTTAGGGTCCCAAATTTAATGAATCTAATACTTTTTCTAGAATCATGTGTTTCTGAAACGTAATATACGAGGGTCGATCCAAAAAAGAGTGGGAGAGAGGAATAAGAAAATATTCCTCAAAAACGGTATTTATGTGGCCGGGTGTCGGGAGCAGACGAAATTTTGCTCTTTGTTGATCAATCACGATTGCTCATTGTTCTCATTTGACTGTTTTGAATTCTTATCATTTTATTTTCCCACCAGCACCACCGTCGTGTCGACTGGCCTCACGATGCTGCTCCTCTTGCGAAAACCGTCTCCAGGTTGCGTCTATATCCTACACACACACGCATACACACACATACACACACTCATGCCTGCGCACAGACACAAACACACACTCCTACACACACACATACACATACACACACTCATGCCTGCACACAGACACAAACACATATGCCTACATACATACATACACACACACGAACACCTACACACACACGCGCGTACACACACAGCACTGCATACATAACACGCACACACATGCATACATACACACACACACGCACCCACACACATGCGCCAACACAAACACACCAGGCCCGTGTCCAATATTTCACAAAGGGAGGGGTTTCAAAGATCTTTTAAAAATCATTTCTCGCAGTGGCATGAAAACACCTCTTGTACCAAATAATTCATTCCTGTTTTATGGTTATAATCAAGCAATGGAGTACTTTAGGGGCCAGAGCCATTGATTTTAAAGCGCATTACTATTCCTAGGAAGAGATAACAAGTATAGTATTATATACATGTAGGGACGTTTGTGACCCCTCCCCTATTTCCCCAAATTCCGGCTTCTAGAATGTTGTTTTACAGCTTCTTCAGAAACAAGCCTTTTTATCTGTTAACACCATTGCATATTGCAAAAGGTATTAAAAATTTCGCACAAATATTTTTTTTTTTACATGCTGTATACCAAAAAATATTCCCATTGGATGTTTTGTATTGTCAGTCTATTCAGTGGTTCTTTTGCAACTGGTTTTCTAAAATATAATTTCAGTTGGTGAAGAGCACTCGTAAATTGCAGAAAAAAAATCAAAGAAAATGACTTAAAAAAAGAGCACTGACATAAACATTAACACTATAACTAAGTTAAATATCATTTTCTTCATATTGCTTTTATCATTATTTTCCCCCAATGGGAGGGGTTTAACCCCTAAAACCCTCCCCTTGGACACGGCCCTGAAACACACGCACACATGCGCCAACACAAACACACACACACATGCGCCTACAGAAACACACACGCTCGTGATTGCGAAAAACATAATTTGAATTCAAGATGCCAAAAATTCTTTTTTTTTTTTTTTTTTGAGCAATCACGATTGCTTATTGTTCTCATTTGACCGTCTTTGATGTTCCGTGCCTTTTTCAACCACCACCGCCACCTGCAGGCGCGGCTCCGTCCTCCGGTAGCCGCTCCTGGTCGGTGGCGTCCATGTCCTAGACGCAAGCACGCTCATACACATACGCACTCACACACATACACACACGCCAACGTGCATACACACAGGTCTATACACACACAAAAGCCTACACATACACAACTAATATAAACGTCTCTGTTCAACAGGAGGGTAGACTTGGAGGGACAAGAGCCATGTCTAGAAACAATTGAGTAGAGTAGTAACCAATAAGTAGGGTCCTGTCGCAACTCGTGATTGCGAAAAACATAATTTGAATTCAAAATTTAAGAATTCAAATTAATTTTTTTGTTTTTTCTTTCATTATTTTTATCCTTCATCGAGCAGAGTTCATTGAAGACAAGTTCGTGGACCGGGCCCAAGAATCATTAATCTGGGCTTCGCAGCGCAGCCATAAATCTCGCCTCGGTTTGGCTGGTTCCTGGAAAACTAGGCTAAAAAGAGAGGGTTGCGAAAAGATTATGGCTGCGAAAATCGCCAAATAAATAAACATTTGGAAAGAAGGAGTCGCAGCGACGAAAGCTCTGGGACTGACTGCTGCGGGACGGGATGTTCCCCACCTTTTTAGGGTCCCAAATTTCATGAATCTAATACTTTTTCTGGAATCATGCGTTTATACGAGCATAATATACGAGGGTCGATCCAAAAAAGAGCGGGAGAGAAAAGCGGGGGAGTGACAAAAATTTTGGGTTACTCCCCCCCCCCCCCTCGCGAACCCCCTTTCTTCTATGTCAGTACTTAGACTGCATGAATTACATGTTTACATAGAACGATAAATCCTTTTTTTTGCGTTTGTGTGTGGGGGGGGGAAGGGGGGGGGGGAGTGGCACCACAAATTACCGCCCGGCTGTCACCCATGCTAGGTACGCCACTGGCAATAACACCACTAAAATGTGAGTAGGACAGCAAAAAAAAAAAAAAAAAGGGAAAATGCGCTATCAAACTAACCCTGACTGACTCTATTGTGTACGAATAATTTCTCAGGGGGGAAAAAATGGTTCTGCCCTTGTGACTGACACCCACAATCTTTTATTTAACCCTGACATTTTTAGAATCTTAAAAGAAATGCATGATTTGTCAAAAACACATTTCTCTCAAAATCCAACTAAATCTTCAACAGCTTTTTCGAGACTTTTCGACAGCTCGTTCTTCAAACAAACCAAGAGACGTGCCTTCTTTTTGATAAGGATCGAATAGCTGTTGGTCTGTTTTCACTTTCAAAATGGGAAATAGTGTACAAATATTCTCTGGAGCTGAATTCCGGAATGCAATCGGTCTCCTCATCAATCGCTGTGCCAATCAATCTTCTGGTGAGCGTCTGAGAGACTTTTGTTTTTATTTTTGAAAGATTTATTTTCTCAGAAACTATGTTTGTTTAGTGTTATAACATTTTGACGAGACATGAAAATTACATTTGCGCAAGGGAGAATGTTTGCTGTTATTGAAGAGTTTGGAAAATATTTAGCGAAATTGCTCGTTGGATGTTTTTGCTACTGTTTATGGTATGACGAGTTTTCGGAGTTTAGCTGGTTTTGATTTTTAGTCACGTGACGCATGGAATGTGTTATTGAAGAGACGATGAAATATTGTTATTCATACGAAATTTCATGAAATTGGTTACAAACGTTCGGCTCAGTTTTTCTTTTTTCCTTCAAAAATATCAACAAGATAGTAAGTCGTTTCAAAAATAAATAAATAAATAAAATAAAAAAATTCTTAAAATTATTCTCTTGCACACAAATAGAGGTCACAATGGGGTTGTTTCCTTCAGTCAAAAGTAGTACTTTTTTTTCACTGAAATTGATAGAATAAGCAAAAAAAAAAAACACATGGACGCAGAAAATACTTTCATTTTCCCAACAGTTATTTTTAAATTAATTTTTTAAAATGTCCGATTCTTCAAACAAGGCGTGGTTTTTATGACGTCACAAATGATGCACTATGGTGCATCTTTCTACCTCATTTCCACGTTATGATAATCAAGAAGCGAATTACAACTGCGCTCTACGTTTGCTATCAACCATATCGTTGCCAATACGCGTGAGCAAATATGCGAATTAAATATTTTGGACCGTCAATGGCAACACTGAATGGCATTTTATCCTTTGTGATGTCATCGGCAGAAGCGTTAAACGATGAAAAAGCACCGATTTAAGTAATTTTTTAAAAATATTAAACTTAAAGAAATGATTTAAAAAATGATCAAATTCTATGTTTTTAAGCATGTTCTTTCAGAAAAAAAAATACTTCTAAAATTTTGGAAACGACCCCATTCCTCTTCGGGACTTGTAAGGCTTATTGAAACAAACATATTACCAATACAGCAACAATGTCAACTTTGCAGCAGAAAGAAACTCTACAAATTTCGTTTCCAACGCCCTGATGGGGGTCACTGTAACCTTCCAAAAGTTTAATTATTCGGCAAATTTCGTCTGACGATTTGGCAAAATTTGGAGTTCCATTCGGCACAATTTTCATCATTCGGCAAAATTTGTAGTTCCATTCTGCGTACTGAGAACTTTCGCGTTCCCAAAAATTTAAGTTCAGTGTGCAACTCCGATTCTACGGACTGCGGACACTATGAAAAATTACTTCGAAACTACGGACACGATGTAACATGTTACGATCAATGGTCGTTCATATTCCAACAGGATGCCCTGCCCCTTTTTTTCGGACAAGCAATCACCATTTCCAATAACGAGCTTCCTGGTCGTTGAATTGGATGAGGTTCTGACAACCTCAATCGCCATCTTCCGCGTCCACGGTGCTCTCCGGACCTAGCTCCACGCTACTTTTTAATGAGGTTACTCCAAAGATCGTGTATTCATGTCCCCAATACCACAATGGTTTCCAAGATTTACACCACAGGATCTCAACCACATTTGCTACCATTGATCGTGACACGTTACAGCGAATGAAACAAGAATCAAACTTTAGACTTGATATCTGCAGCATCCCGAAAGTTCATCTATCGAACATTTGGGAAACAAAAATTGTAGAGTTTTTTTCTACAGTAAAGTCGACGTTGTTACTTTATTGGTAACTAATGGTAACCGCACGGCTTTGCCCGTAATAGAAAAATTAAAAGGTCTTTTGATTCGCCTGTATATTTACAAATATTGTATAGTGAATTTTCTCGCCAATTGGCTTGGACTCACATTACGGTTCCACGTTCTGATAATTTCGTATTTCGCCAATTGGCTTATGCCCATGTTACGATTCCACGTTATGATAATTTCGTAATTTACTCGTCCATCTTATGATAGTTTTGTTCTTAAAATTGGAAAGGAAAAAGAACCACATCGAATTTTCGAAAAATCGCTTCGAGGTGCACACCCTCATGCTACAAATTAACTTTGTACCAAATTTCATGAATATCGGGAGAACGGTCTAGGCGCTATGCGCGTCACAGAGATCCAGACATCCAGACATCCTCCGGACATCCAGATATAGTCCGCACATCCATACACCCTCCGGACATCCATACACCCTCCGGACATCCATACACCCTCCGGACATCCAGACAGAGATACTTTCAGCTTTATTATTGGTAATATGTTTGCTTTAATAAGTCTTCCAAACCCCGGAGAAAATTGTGAAACACCCTGTAGATTTCGCTAGATGTTCAATAACTTCATTCGTTCTTTTTTACTGGAACACTGTGAAACTGTCTTTTCTGCACTCGTTCGCAAAAAAAACTTGAAATACAGATGAACCGTGTTTCAGGACTAGTGGCTAAAGCCGTAGTTTTTCCGGAGTAGTTTCTTTCTATTCATTTTACCTTTACATTTTTACAAGCTACTTCACATCACGATTTCCCAAAATGTCATCAATTTCTTTTTCATGAAAGGACCAATCCACGAACAATCTATTTAAATTAGTTTTAAAATCTCGAGACTAAAAATGAGTTTCAAATAAAATTATTTTAACTTTAAGCGTGAAAAGGGTTATGAAGGGGTGGCGCAGAGGAGAATTCTTCTCGTTAATGTGCCATCTTTATATTTACTAATAATAAAGCTCAAAGTTTGCCTGGATACCTATCTGTCGGGAAATATGTCCGGATCTCTGTCTGGATCTCTCTGACGCGCATAGCGCCTAAACCGTTCGGTCGATTTTCATGAAATTTTGTACAAAATTAGGGTATGCACCTCGAAGCTTTTCGAAAATTCGATTTTGTTCTTTCTCTATTCCAATTTTAAGAAAATTTTACCGAGCAAATTATCATAACATGAACGAGTTAATTACCACACCGTGGACGAGCAAATTACCATTACGAGGACGAGCAAATTAACATAACAAATTGGCAAGAAGTTCATCATCCATTATTTGTAAATATACAGGCGAACCAAATGACCTTTCAATTTTCTACTACGAGCGAAGTCGTGCGGGTACCGCTTGTAATTCATGAAATAATTGACTGAAGCGATACGTTTGTGTACAGATGGATACCGATCGAAACTGGTGCTGAATATTTTTTGACTCCTTTCTTTATAAAAGACGGCGCTATTTCACAATGATAAAATTCATAGCATTTCTATGAGGTACATATGGAAGAAAGATTAACAATAGCCACAACCAGAGATATTACTAGCATTTTTTTTTTTTTTTTCAAAGCGTGGAAAAGGAAGAAATAAATGTAACAAAACGGCAAAAAAAAAAAAAAAAAAAAAAAAAAAAAAAAAAAAAAAAAGACCATAATGGTGATGAATCCCACAAGAAACTTACATTCCAAGGATGAAATGATGTATGTGGTAAGAAAAAACGAGATGCCTGAAATTGTTATTTTTGAGCTTCAAAGATGTTGACGTTTTTAATTTCAAAATAGAAAAGAACAGAAATGTCAACTCTATTGCTGTAAAATTTCCAACTGCTCTCCGCCCCCGTTTTTCACGATGAGAATTTTTACCCTTTTTTACTTCCTTTTACAAGAAAGGAAGTATTGTATTCGCGAAAAAATTTTCTCTCAAAATTCGGCCTTAATTTCCATTTTTCTCACCCCCGAATGAACGTTGAGTTTTTTTTTTTTTTTTTTCAACCCGACCACACGCGGATAAGTGCCTAAGAACGTATAAACACTCGAAATATCCATTTTGACATTCCCCGAGTTAATTACGACGACTTTTCTCGTGACGTCTGTATGTGCGTATGTATGTTGCATAACTCAAGAATGGTATGTCCTAGAAAGTTGAAATTTGGTACGTAGACTCGTAGTGGGGTGTAGTTGTGCACCTCCCCTTTTGCTTGCATTCGGGTGCTTCTAAAAGGGTTTTTTGCCCCTTTTCGGAGGGGGGGGGGGAAATCATTGTTAATTTCGATGTATACTCAAGTGGTGTTATAATTTGGTGGACACTTGGCAATATATCGCCAGTCTTTTGGTCGCCAAGTTTTGTCGCCAACTTGGCGACAAATTTGCCGATTTTTTTTTTTTTTTTAATCTGGTTTCAATTTGGCCGCTGGTGGTGATATATAGAGAGTAAACTGCTGAATCACATTAAAATTGCCAATAATGGGAAAATGACATTAAAATTGGAGTAAAAGGAAGTCACGTGATGCACACATCAGCTCGTTTTTCGAGCAATCACGAATTGCTTATTGTTCTCACTTGACTGTTGAATGATGTCTTTTGATTTCTCCCTCGCCTTCCTCTGCAGCACCAGCGTCGACCGTCCCCTCCCGATGTCGTTCCTTTATTGAGCAAATTCTCCAGGTTGCTTCCTTATCCTACACTTACACGCATGCATACATACACACACCTACATACACACGCACGCACGCCTAGGCGCATGAACGCACACACACACACACACGTACATACACACAAAAACACACACGAACGCGTACAGACACACGAACGTTTACACACACACACACACACGCGTACATACATACAAACGCGCGCGTTAATACACACCCACATGCCTCACAGGCTCGTGATTGCGAAAAACATAATTTGAATTCAAGATGCCAAAAATTCAATTATTATTATTATTATTATTTTAATTTTCTAATGGCAAGGTAGGTTACACTTCTAAAACATGAACATGTAGAACAGTGAATAAGTATTACAAAGTAACAGAAATTGACCGAAGTCATTGCCTCAGGCGTTCTCTGGCTCGTCTCGGAGTCGGTAGAGCCGCAAAGTGCCCCGCATCGACGCAGATGAGCTCCACTAAAGTGGTCTCCCAGACTCACAATGAACAAGGAGGGGAATGAAAAATGCCCCCCCCCATTTGTATTTTTACACAAAATACAGAGTGTAAAAATTCGTTTGACTAATTTTTTGGGACTTCTTTCCGATTTTCAATGTATGGAATACGCTTCTCGAGGCGTTAAACATATCTCTGGCCACAACATTACGTTTTCGTTTAAGGTGTACATAGAAGCATATCCCAACGGGAGGTCACTATGACCTCCCTGAAATTTCCTTATTCGGCAAATGTTGTCAGACGATTCGACAAAAACATCATCATTCGGCAAAAAATAGAGTTCTATTCGACAAAATTACCATCATTCGGCACAAATTACCATCATTCGGCAAAAATATCATCATTCAGCAAGAAATAGAGTTCTATTCGGCAAAATGATCATCATTCGGCCAAATTATCATCATTCGGCAAAATTACCATCATTCGGCAAATTTACCATTATTCGGCAAAATTACCATCATTCGGCAAAATTATCATCATTCGGAAATTTTTGGAGTTTTATTCGGCAAATGGAGGAGTTTGGGACGCCCACCCCTGTTTGTGCAAGAGCATCAAAGAAAAAAAATTTCAAATACTGAATAGGAATTGCAAAAAAAAAAAAAAAAAGAGAGAGAGAAAGAAGGTATGAAAAAAAAAAAAAGATAAATGAAGCGAAATTTGTGGCTTTAAACTATAAATATTTTCATACACGCAGAATCTCCTGGGGTCAAATGGTTTGTTTCAGAAAATAATCGCTTGTTGCAGTGTCATAGGACAGCCGTACCCAAAAGCCGGCGTAAATATTCGCTGGAGAAATGCCAGTAAAAACCTAAGGTAAAAATCGAACTGATATCAAGTGTTCTATACATAGGATAGCCTCTGCCAAAGCCATGTCGCAACCCTCTGCACGGAAAAAGAAGAGTATCTTTCAGAAATTGGCGCTCTTCCAGAAGGAGAGCTTTCCGGTGGTTGTCATGTTTTTCAGCTCGATGCCAATCGTCTGCACTCCGTACATCCATCGCATGCAAATGCCGTCTTCGAATGTCACCCGAGAGGATCGAATTCCCGATTCGATGTTCTTTTTGCTTTTGCCATTACCTTGAAGTGGAATTACGGACCGAATGACGACGGGAAATTTAACGACTCATTAGGAGCGATTTGGAATACGTAACAGATCCGGGCTCATTTGCACTGAGTGACAAAGTAAATTAAAAAGTTATTTATTCTGGAGATTAAGCGAAGCCTTGAGTGACCTTGAATGGCTGTCCTGTGTGAAAGAACCTTTTACTTTTCTTTCACGGCGAATTCAAGATCACCTCAAATAACGAAACAGAGAGTGGAGAAATATTTATTATTTTTCAAGGTATGACGGGTGAAAATTGCTCCTGCACTTGAACAAAGCAATTGCCTAACTAACGAATAAATACCTTTGTGCTGAAAATTAGAACAGTTAGTAATCCAACGTTGTGAAGCACAAAAATTGCAAAATTATTACAGACACGTGTTTCGGTGTTACAAGGAACACCTTTTTCAATGCTAACACGTGTCTGCAATAATTTTGCAATTTTTGTGCTTCACAACGTTGGATTACTAACTGTTCTAAAGCAATTGCCTGTTTGGTAATATTTTGATTGTTGATGTGCCCTCCAGCCTATGCGCCCTCAAGTCTGAGCACCTTTTTGAAGTGATAACTTCTTATGGGAAGGTAAACCGATTTGTGACATAACGCGCGTAACGGCGCAACTCTCGTCTAGCATTCCTTTCGTTCGCGCATACGACAGAAGCACGCATGGTCCGGGAAATTTTGTTTCTTTACTCTTTGGGTCAGCTTTAAGCGTTAAGTGATAGTAGAATAAGTAATGAAATTAACAGAAGATGGATGATCGTCGCAACATAACGCAATCTTCTAACGAAAGGTGAGAGTTTAATAATACAATATAATACCAATAACATTGTAAACAATATATATTTAAAACAGCATTTAATCTTTAAATTTATTTTCAAAACAAAAACATTTTTGTGATTAGTTATACTAAAAATATCTCGCTTCATTTAGGGTTTTGAACTGTGATAGGGTGTACATATTTTAAACGAACTTCATCCCCGCAGACTCCGCAACGCGGGGGTTGGGGAGGCCGAGAAAACAAAAATAATAAACATTTAATTTGTTCATCACAGATTAAAATCTAAAATATTTCGTAAGTTTGAGTGTTTTTTCTGATAGACGAAATATTTAGAAACGACGCGTCATTGAATCTATTGTTTTTGAGCCGATATCAAAACTTATGTTTAAAAGTAGTCTTAAAGGTGATCAAAGAATAAAATTTTTCATTTAGAGCAATTCTGAAGTCGGTTGTATTTCTTTTAAAAAAATTTTTTTAAACAAAAATCTAACCAGCAAGCACCTTTCTCTCTCTCTCTCTTACGTATTCAAACACTCAATATTTATTTACAAATCTTTATTTTAGGGCTATTCAAATGGAAGTCGTTGCAGATGTGCATCAATATCAGCAACAGATGCAACAACACTCGCAACAAAATATACAAGCAACCCAAACACGATCTTTAAATGCTGAACGTCAAAGAGAAAAGAAGAGAAAAAACAGAGAAAAGAAAAAAGCTCATAAAATAAATGCCATTCATCTACAGCAAGAACAACATGATATTCAAATAAATAAACGCCAACCACAATCTCATGCTGAACGCCAAAGAGAATACAGAAAATTATTACTTGAACGACAACAGCAACAACAACAACAAATGGAAGACATTGATGCAATTACAGCGCTGAGTAATACACCACATAGATCTAGTATCCATCTACTGCAAAAGTAATAATTTAATATTATCCACATAATTAAATGCATTTTAAACCTAACTAATCATATATCTTTTTCTATTTATGTTCCAATTTTAGTGTCGACCAAACACCACATACATCTAGCATCGATCAACTGCAAAAGTATTGTTACGCGTTCAGTGCAACTTCAAACTTTCTTTAAATGACGACACATTTTTTGAGAAAAGCACAGGAGATTTATTTACAGCTATGTACAGGAAATTTAGTTACAACTGCTAAATCAATCATCATCAATTAAGCAAACATCAATTATCACCGTAAACTCAACTGTTACACACGTATTTACATGCAAATACGCAAAAACACACCGCAAATGCTTCACAAAACAGAGCTAATACACACTCTCAGAGCAACTTCTCAATCGAGACTGACTTTGAACACGCGGCATGGCTATTTATAAACCTCCAAAAAGAGAGCTCTCAAATATCCCACAAGATTCCCGAAGTTTCCTTCCATTTTCTTTTTGTTCATTCGCAAATCTTATCATTCAGAAATGGAGGGACCATATACTTCATTCTGATGTAAGGGGGGTTGTGTATTCATTAAAAGAAACTATTTACAGGTTACGTTATTAAGACAGTTTTAGATGAAAGATAATGGAATAAACGCCAAATCTGACCAGATTACAACAAATTAATCATAAAAATACTTACTATTTACAGGATTTGTAGCAGTATCAATTTTTTATTATCACATAATAAGATGCATGTTTTAACCCAACTATTGATATATCTTTTGTGATTTATGTTACAATTTTAGTGTCGACCAAGCGGAACGTGCACGAAACCGACATTTAAACAGACAACGACAGAGCAGGTTTGTAGCAAGGCAAAGATTGAAATCGCCTAGTACATCTTCGCATTAAGCAAAGGCAGAAAGGTTTATTTTGTAGTTCTAATAATAATAGAGTAAAACCCCTCCAAACGGACACCCCTCAAATGCGGACAAAAAAAATTTGTTCCGTTACTGTTCACATTAGAGGTGTTTTACTGTAAAGAAAAATATTAACATTGAATAATAATTTATGTGAAATTACAATTTTTACTTCCTTTTGCAAAAATGGAAGTATTGTATTCGCGAAAAAAAATTCACTCAAAAATCTGTCATAATTTCCATTTTCGACCACACGTGGATATATGCCTAGGAAGGCACCCGAAATATCCATTTTGACGATCCCCGAGTGAATTACAACGAGTTTTCTCTTGACGTCTGTATGTACGTATGTATGTGCGGATGTGCGGATGTGTGTATGTATGTCACATAACTCAAGAATGGAATGTCCTAGAAAGTTGAAATTTGGTACTTATACTCCTAGTGGGGTCTAGTTGTGCTGTGCACCGCCCTTTCTGGTTGCATTCGAATGCTCCAAAGGGTGTCTTTTGCCCCTTTTTGGGGGGAAATCATTGTTAATTTCGATGTACTCTCAAGTGGTGTTATAATTTGGCGGACACTTGGCGATATAACGCCAGTCTTCTAGTCGCCAAGTTTTGTCTCCAACTTCGCGACAAATTTGGCGATTTTTTTTAATTTAATTTTTTTTTTCTTGTTCTTAAAATCTGGTTTCAGATTGGCCACTGTTGGTGAGATTTAGAGAGCAAACTATTGAATCACATTAAAATTGCCAATAATGAAAAAATGACATAAAATTGGAGTAAAAGGAAGTCATGTGATGCGCACATCAGCTCGTTTTTAATGAAACTTAGCAACTTAATAATCAAGAGGCTTTTGAAGAATTTGATCTAAAATTTGCACAGAATTCATTTGGTCATTCTTGTAACATTTGCGACCGTTTATGGTTTAAAAATGATTTACATACACTACGTCAGATAATTACACAGAAATTTTACAAAGAATAGTAACAGTAAGTTTATTATTTCAAATTACTTCTTATTTAAATGCATATGCTCTCAAAGTATTAAAATTATATTGTTTTCAGAATTTCTCTTCAGATGCCACATTACTTATATGCTCAACTTGCGACTCTGCTTTGGATTTAAAAAAAACGAGCTGATGTGTGCATCACATGACTTCCTTTTACACCAATTTAATGCTATTTCCCTATTATTGCAATTTTAATGGGATTCTCTCTCTAACTCTTTAAATATCACTAGCAATGGCCACATTGAAAGCAGATAAAAAAAAAAAAAAAAAAAAATCGCCAAATTTTTCGCCAAGTTGGCGACAAAACTTGGCAACCAAAAGACTGGCGATATATCGCCAAGTGACCGCCAAATTATAACACCACTTGAGTTTGCATCGAAATTAACAATGATTTCCCCCCAAAAAGGTGCAAAAGACCCCTTTAGAAACACCCGAATGCAACCAAAATAGGAGGTGCACAACTAGACCCCACTACGAGTCTATGTACCAAATTTCAACTTTCTAGGACATACCATTTTTGAGTTATGCGAGATACATACGCACATACGCACATACATACAGACGTCACGAGAAAAGTCGTTGTAATTACCCCGGTGATGGTCAAAATGGATATTTCGCGTGTCTATACATTCTTAGGCACTTTTCCGCATGTGGTCGAATCGAAAAAAAAACTCAACATTCATTTGGGGGTGAGCAAAATGGAAATTAAGGGCGATTTTTGAGTGAAAATTTTTTCGCGAATACAATACTTCCTTTTTTGTAAAAGGAAGTAAAAAACCAGCAATGGCTACATACAACGAATTTCAATATCATTCAATGACATTGGATTTACTAAAATTAGATATAGTTTCAGAAAGGTTAATTTCACCAAGATTACACCTTCGTGCAAATAGGGTTACGACACGTATACGGTCAGTACGGGATTTACGGACAAATCATTAATGTGCTCGTTTCTGTACCAACAATGATAAATCAGTTACCAAGAGATATTGATGAAATATGCCACCAGCTCAATCAATTCCAGTCGAGGACTGCAGTTTCGTGCTTATTAGCACTCATCAGCCCGGCATAGGAGTGACTGAGCTGAAGATGGAAAACCTCTTAAGGAAGCCAAGAGTGCCAAACAAACTGGTAGCTAACATAGAATTACAGAGAGCCCAGTCGAGTGACCGAAGCAATGGTTCGGTTCAACTCGAATATTGAAGGCAAGGCAGGTATATTCAGTACTAGTGGTACCCGCACGGCTTCGCCCGTAATAGAAAAATTAAAAGGTCTTTTGGTTCGCCTGTATTTACAAATAATGTATTGTGAATTTTCTCGTCAATTGGCTTGTACTCGTGTTACGGTTCCACGTTATGATAATTTCGTATCTCGCCAATTGGCTTGTGCCCATGTTACGGTTACACGTTATGATAATTTCGTAATTTATGATAGTTTTTTTCTTAAAATTGGAATAAAAAAAGAACCACATCGAATTTTCGAAAAATCGCTTCGAGGTGCACACCCCATGCTACATACTAACTTCGTGCCAAATTTCATGAAAATCGGCCGAACGGTTTAGGCGCTATGCGCGTCACAGACATCCTACAGACATCCTACAGACATCCTACAGATATCCTACAGACATCCTCGGGACAGAGAGACATTCAGCTTTATTATTAGTAAAGAAGTTACATACCAGTCATACCAGGAAGGTCATACCAGTTTGATTGGCACTCTTGGCTTCCTTAAGAGGTCTTCCATCTCCAGCTCAGTCACTTTCCTATGCCGGGCTGATGAGTGCTAATAAGCACGAAACTGCAGTCCTCGGCTGGAATTGACTGAGCTGGTGGTGTATTTCATGTATTTCTGCCTTAGCCCTGGCTATAGGGTGTAACTTACTGAATATACCAAGAGATATTGATGACGATCACTGTTTCTTCGTACACATAAAGAACAAGTTAATTCACAAAACCAGTCACACTTACAAGGTTTAATAACTAAAAAAAATATTAAAACGTGTTTACGATACTTGGTACAAACTCCTCTTTACCAACATTACAACGTTGAAATAAAGCAAGAATTTCTTCAAAATGTTGCTGAAGTTGCTGAAGAGCCTCTTATAGATAATATCAGTGAAAATACTCCTATTGAAGAAAGTCTGACTGCTCAACAACAGACTCAAGGGCGGATTCAGGGGAGGGTCAAAGGGTCAGCCGACCCCCCTGTGATGAGAAACATTTTATTTATTACTAGTGGCACCCGCACGGCTTCGCCCGTAATAGAAAAATTAAAGGTCTTTTGGTTCGCTTGTATATTTACAAATAATGTATGGTGAATTTTCTCGCCAATTGGCTTGTACCGACGTTACAGTTCCACGTTATGATAATTTCGTATCTCGCCCATTGGCTTGCGCCCATGGTACGATTCCACGTTATGATAATTTCGTAATTTATGATATTTTTTTTTCTTAAAATTTGAATTAAAAAAAAACCACATCGAATTTTCGAAAAATCGCTTCGAGGTGCACATCCCCATGCTACATACTAACTTTGTGCCAAATTTCATGAAAATCGGCCGAACGGTTTAGGCGCTATGCGCGTCACAGACATCCTACAGATATCCTACAGACATCCTACAGACATCCTCCGGACAGAGAGACTTTCTGCTTTATTATTAGTAAAGATTATGATTTTTTTATTTTTCCTTTACTTATTATTATTATTGTTGAATGTCAATTTTTAATCCTAGAAAATTTAGTTTAGGTGATCAATGTTTATCCCTTTTTACTTAGTCTTGCTAGACACTCGTCTTTTGAAGCCTAATCAATGCAAATTCTATTACATGTAATGTAACTTTGAAAAAGATACGGTCCTAAACCTCGGGGACTCAGTCTAGGTCCAGTAGGCCCACATCGTAGGCGTTAATCAGGGCACGTTTACAATACAAACTTTGAAACGTATGTCAGAAATACTGTACTTTTTTAAAACTTTGTTGCATCAAATTTTAATGCAAAAATGTTGTGCCATTCTTGTTTTCATTGAAACGAAAGTTTTCTCGACACATTAAACATAAAAAAATGTATTATTTTCATTTATGCAAACAATTTTAAAATTATTTTGCACAATAACAATCTTTATTAGAATACATGTATAGATTTTGCAAATTATTTTGAAGAAATCTCTAGTTATACTTTGTTTTTCTTTCACTTTACTGGTCACTGAAACTTGACCCCCCCCCCTTACAAAAATTTTTATATCCACCCCTGAAAAGACTTTACTATGGAACGAAGATCAATACTTAACAGTAGCACCTGGTGAACACAATGTTCCATACAATTTGTTATTTGTGTGTGTGTGATGAGCATGTAGAAGAATTATCTTGTCCAGCTATCTATTTGGGTCAATTTAGACATTTTAAAGATGTTAACGTTATGATGGCTTCTAGCGAAGAAAGATGAGCTGATAGAAGAGGTGTCATACCACAGCATCTATTATATGTCGCTACACTGTTAAAACTACAGGTTGCGTTTGGCACCTTTCAGGGGTGAAACGCTTGTTCACCAGCGGCACCCAATACGGAGCCGAAATTGCACCCTTAGCGAGGGTGAAAAACTGGCTCCCTTCACCCAACGTGCACTGTAGGTGAAAGATGGTACCCTGGGTGAGAAAAATGGCACCTTTATTGCTTCCTATAGAGACCCCCCCCCCCCCCCCCGTGTTGTGTGCGTTTTTGAATACAATTGTGTTTTATTTATTTTGATTTATATATACGAAGGCATTTGATCACATTTCAACTTTCGAACATAGTTTAGAAGTGTTCACGACTTTAATTTGTCTGTTCGTGCACTAACTTTCTTATATTCACACTTGGATTGCTCAGTAATGAATATGTTGTTGACAACTTTTACTGCATGATCCGTACTGAAAATGAACAGGGAAGGTATTTATCAATCATTTGCCGGAACAACCAGAAATATTAGGTAACATTAGATTAGAATCATGGGAAAATAAAAGCGTTTCATAAACGTTTAAAATTTTAATGGAGCGTAACATATCAATACTTATTATAAGATTCGATATTTGAGTATCCTTATGCGTGCAAGATAAATACTAATTTAAAAGCCCTTCTTTCCAATGTCAAGTTTTCCATCAGATTAAAAATAAAAACGAGTAGATAACTACATTCGCTTCATGCAATAACGCCTAAGAAAGATACGTTAACCAAAACACGATGTGATATGAAACTCATGAGTCAAACACTGAGTGAGAGAGATTTCTTTTCACGAGGTTTTTTTTTTTTCCCCGCCTTTGCTGCTCTGTTCGTTTCCTCAACGTAGTTTTTTCATTTTAGAAGAAATAGACATTGGTATATAGGCTGCTCACGTCGATGCATTTTTATTCCGGAATTAGCTATTCAATTATCAGCTGATTTAAACGTTTTTATTTTTAATGTTGTTGTTCAAGATAGTACTGATAGATAGATTTAGGTAACAGTTTTGCAGGATATAAATAGCAAGATATTAAATATTTAATAAGGTAAACGGAACAATAAGCAGTTGTCAACATCTTTAAACACTTTAAATGTGTTCGAAAGCTCTAAATGCTACAATATGATCAAATGCCTTTACTTACGCGAGATTTCGAAGATTAATCCACGAAATTTTCAGTTTTGTACTTCATTCAATGTGAAAGCAAATTTCGTTGCAACTTCCTTCGTTCGCCACTCAAACTGAAGTTTCGTTGGACGATAAGTCAGAGCGCATGCGCAAGGAGTCGCTCTCCTATTGAATGGTCTTTTTTTAGCACCTTTGCTAACGTCGTTCACCCACTAAGGAACCAAAACCACCTTGACGACACTTCCTAGCCTCTGTTGCACCTTGAGGCACTGTTTCTTCACCCAAGGGTCAAACTCTTTACCCCTGTGGCACTCCTGGTTTTAACAGTGTATGAAAGTTATGAGAATAAGAGTTAGAGTATTGTAATTCATGCATAGTTTGTTCATCCACTGGAAAAGCAGCTGTAACAATAGATGGAACAACTGTTCATACAGCTTTAAAAATATCTCTTTCGAAGCTTCTTCCTTTATCGATTGAGACAGCACAGCAATACAGAACCTTGTTTAAATATGTAAAAGTTATACTCATTGATGAAATAAGCATGATTGGTGCGGAACTCTTATCACAAGTTAATTCAAGGTTAAAACAAATCACTGGAAACTTTCAAACTAATTTTGGTGGTTTAGATGTTAGTTTGATTGGTGATTTGCGACAACTACCACCAGTGAGAGATACACCAATTTATTTTTACTGATAATAAAGCTGAAAGTCTCTCTGTCTGTCTGGATATCTGGATCTCTGTGACGCGCATAGCGCCTAGACCGTTCAGCCGATTTTCATGAAATTTTGCACAGAATTGGTTTGTAGCATGAGGGTGTGCCCCTCGAAGCGATTTTTCGAAAATTCGATGTGGTTCTTTTTCTATTCTAATTTTAAGAACAAAACTATCATAAGACGGACGAGTAAATTACGAAATTATCATAACGTGGAACCGTAACATGGGCACAAGCCAATTGGCGAGATACGAAATTATCATAACGTGGAACCGTAACATGGGTACAAGCCGATTGGCGAGAAAATTCACCATACATTATTTGTAAATATACAGGCGAACCAAAAGACCTTTTAATTTTTCTATTACGGGCAAAGCCGTGCGGGTATCACTAGTAAACAAATAAAACAGAGGATGGTTGGACCGATGCTATGGAGAGGACTAAAGTTTTGCGAATTGACACAAGTTATGCGTCAACTGAATACAACGTTTTCTTCACTACTTACGAAAATTGGAGATGGACATGCGTTAAATGATAATGAATTGGCTCTAATTGCATCTAGATTTTTCGCGAAAGAACAGGCCAATGAATTGTGTCATCATGCAATACGATTATTCTGTTCTAATCAAGCAGTTAACGAGTATAACAATCATGTATTACAACAAGCACAGGATAAAATAATTTCAATAACCACTGACATTTTTATTGGATGCGCAAATCATGAGCAACAAGCCTTCGTAAAACAAAAATTGTACAAAATGTCTGTTTTTGATACAGGTGGATTGCCATATGAGATTGTATTCGTTTTGAACAAATTCTACATAATCACAACTAACATCGACGTTGAAGATGTACTGGCAAACGGCGCCGTTGGGAAGTTAGTGTACATAGAAAACTAGTATGCCATCACGAAACTTTCTTCTATATATCTTTCTTATAATTCTGATCCCCCCCCCCCCCCCATGCTTGACGAGGAAGCAATATTCCCAACAAAAACAAAATGAAACACGCCAAAACTTGACGACCATCCCATTTCCCCATTTATCTCAAAACAAAGCAAAGAATGAAAATTAAAAATTATTTTAAAAGCCTTGCTTAAAATAATTACAAACATTTATTTGTTAACAAACACAAGATGGCAACCGTTATAAATTTTAAATCATCGCGATTTTCTGGTTATTTTCCAACAGTTTAAATCACGCGAAATACGCAGACGACAATCTATTACGATTTATCTTTCTTATTGTTGCATTTATAAAGCTGTTTATATTCACACAAAAAAATCAGCCGCCCCCCTCCCCCGTGGAGCGATTGGTGCCAAAATGGAAAAAACGCTTATTTACAAATGGATTACACACGCATGCACTCACACGCCTACACACACATACACACACTCATGCCTGCGCACAGAAATAAACACACACGCACACACACTCATGCCTGCACACAGACACAAACACATATGCCTACATACACACACACGAACGTCTACACACACACGCGCGTACACACACAGCACTGCATACACAACACGCACACACATGCATACATACACACACACGTGCGCACCCACACACATGCGCCGACACAAACACACACGCTCGTGATTGCGAAAAACATAATTTGAATTCAAGATGCCAAAAATTCAAATTAATATAATTTTTTTAAAATTATTATTATTTTTTTAAACATTTTTTAAAAAACTTTATTTTATTATTTTTTGGTGCAAATTTTTTTATTATGTATTATTATTAGGGTAGGACGGGGCTAGTTGAGCAACTTTTCACTCTAGCGGATATAATATCTCCTCAACGATAAGTCTCAATCGATTGATCGATTGTTATGCAACCTGATTATTAGTTAATGTATCCCTTTTCAAAATTGTTCGTAGTAATTTGTTGCTAACAGCACACGTTTAAGAGCTACAGCTATCGCAATGCAAAAAGTCAAACTTGCTCAAACTCGACGTACCCCATAGATGGGATAAGTTGAGCAAGGGTATGGGGCAAGTTGAGCACAACCATAGGATAAATGATAACTAGAGATGAAATAAAATGTATGTTTGACAATCAACTCTTTATTTATAGTCTTTTAGTGACAAATTAATCAAACTTTTAAGTTTTTTTTTTCGAATTAATTGAAATGGTTCTGGTTTTCGGATGGATAGTTCCGGATTTCGATTTAAAAACTTTGTAAGCCAATCTTTTCCGGCCATCTTATTTGGAGTCAAGACGGATAGAATTTTAATGCTAAATTTAACAGCACACTCGTAGGGAAGGCGACGAACGTCTTTTGGGGAATATCTATAACAGATTGATGCCATTTGCAGCAAGTATTACTTCCTTTTACAAAAAAGGAAGTATTGCATTCGCGAAAAATTTTCACTCAAAAATCGACCTTAATTTCCATTTTATTCACCCCCGAATGAATGTTGAGTGTTTTTTTCGACTCGACCACACGTGGATAAGTGCCTAAGAACGTATAGACACGCGAAATATCCGTAATGACGATTCCCGTGTTAATTACAACGAATTTTCTCGTGACGTCTGTATGTACGTATGTATGTATGTGCGTACGTGCGTATGTATGTCGCATAACTCAAGAACGGTAGCTCCTAGAAAGTTGAAATATGGTACGCAGACTCCTAGTGGAGTCTAGTTGTTCACCTCCCTTTTTGGTTGCATTCGGGTGTTTCTAAAGGGGGTCTTTTGCCCCTTTTTGGGGTGAAATCATTGTTTATTTCGATGTAAACTCAAGTGGTGTTATAATTTGTCGGACACTTGGCGATGTTTCGCCAGTCCTTTGATTGCCAAGTTTTGTCTCCAACTTGGCGACAAATTTGGCGATTTTTTTTTTTAAATTTGGTTTTAGATTGGTCACTGTTGGTGATGTTTAGAGAGTAAACTATTGAATCACATTAAAATTGCCAATAACGGGGAAATGACGTAAAATTGGAGTAAATGGAAGTCATGTGATGCACACGTCAACTCGTTTTTTTATAGAGTTCTCTTGTTGGGAAGAACAAACATGACTCGGTTTTGCATAACCCATAGATGAATCACCATCTTTTAATTTCTTCAAAAATCTTGTCAAAGTCCTCCGTTTAATATCGAATAATTTTGCAGCTGCATTCACACTTTTTCCCTCATCATTATCAGCCTTTGCAGCATTATTCATGTCGTCAGAAGTGTAAGGACATCATGTAGTTTTCCTTTTATAAGACCGCATCCTAACAAAAGCAAAAAATATTTTACCACTACTTTTGTTTTAAGCGGGGCCGGTTCTAGTAGTTCTGCCGCCAAAGGCGATATTGACAAATGCCGGCCCCTCCCCCCAATTGATAAAATAATAATATATTAATAAAATAAAAACAATAGCAAAGTGCTTAAAATGAAAGTAAGTTTCTAGTTAAACTCCATACCGGGTTTTGCATATCCAAGCATTGATACACACTTTAAATTATATTTTTTAACATTAAAGTAGATCATCTTATGACACTGAAACATATACAGTAGGCGCCGCTTAATGTGATCACGGTTAATGTTATCATTCGCTTAATGTTATCAGAATCACGAAGTCCCGGAACACTTGTATGTTAACACACGTTAAAAAAATCGCACCTTGTAATCAGGGTCTTCGTTTATTGTTATCACTTTTTCATAAACTTTCAATTTTTTCCCCGTTTTTGTTCCTCAATTAACAGAAATATCGATTGTTCAATATGCCCCTATGTACTAGCCCCGCATTACCTTTTTTTTTTTTTTTTTGCGCTAGCAATTGTGTTTTCCTTTCTGCAGACCCGTGAACCTGTGTACTATCGTTATTTTGTTTCTTTTTTTTTTATTTATTCATTTTTATTATTATTATTTTATTTATTTATTTATTTTGGCACCTTTTCTTTTTCTGTTTTTTGCACCTTTTTTTTGAGGGGGAGGGGAGCTTTGAGGCCAAGGTTGGCGCCTTCTTGTCGGGCACAGTCCGCCCCTTATGTCAAACATTACCGAAAATATTATCAACTTATCATGCCGTGGAGAGAGTTTCAGAGTTGATGACGTCAGAAGCGTTACTCGATCATTCGCTATTATATATATCTGGATAAGGCTATTTTGCCGCGTGGAAAGATAAAGGACGGTACCTGCAATTTCTTTTTCCATTTGTTTTCATTTATTTTATTTAAGCTTTATTATTAAAAAAAAAAAAAACCCGAAGGCACACAGGTTTAAGGGCACTAAAAAGGGGGGGGGGGGTCAAGGCGCACACCACAGGCGGGAGGGTTCATCGGCCCTCGGACCGATAGACCGGCCGGTCAGTTCGTTTCTGTAAAAGATGAATGAATACGAAAAACATACAGAAATATAAGTAAAATATATACTTTCGAAATTTTTGTAGATACATTAGCAAAAATGGCGAAATCATTCCTTAATTTTAAAAAAAAGAACAGTCATATGTAAGATGTTTTTGAGTTTAAACGAGAATTTATTGCACAAAGTTTTTGCGATTTGGCAGAATTCTGTCTTTTCGATCCGCCATAACGGACAGTATGCCTCTCATTAATAGCATCCCGCTCTACTTTGTATTCAGATATTTCGAAAAATTACAAACGTGACATTTGATTTAAAAAAGAAGAGAGATAACTCAGCGGTAAGTAACGACAGGTTTAGAAGGTAACTTTTTCTCAGAAATGCGATATGTTATTATGTTATGAAATATTTCATTTGAAACACAGATTACGAACAGTTTCGGGAATAAAAACGTCATTAAATCATTAAATTTCAAAATCTATTCTCATCACATACTCACTCACAAGTTAAAAAAAATCGTCTGCCTTTGATGTCAAGCGATCCACACGTGACAGACGAAAGGCGCCCGCTACAACTTTTCATTTACACACGCAGACACACACACAGCGTCCCAGATCAATTCTTCTTGCTGGTATCTCCTCCCCCCATCTTGTTTTCTCGGGCTCTTTATTTATCTTTTCTTTTTCGTTTGCTCGCCTCTGCCCCATATTCGACCATAACCCATTTGCGAACGCAACCTGTTCTCTCTCGCTACAATAAGAGCGAAATAAAAATTCGACGTTCGGAAACAGAACGAAGAATGAAACAGCCAAGTAGGGAGTCGCCGAAAACGAATTGGTATGGGTGCTGCTGAGTTGTTTATAAAGGTGAATAACCTGCAGACGATTTCATCCTATTCCATAACTGGCCAAATTGTAATATGTGCAACTTCTTTTTAAAGTTTTTTTTTTTCTGGATTACTCCATTTTCTTATCTCTTATGCTTATCAGTAACCCTTTTATGTTGTTTGTTTTCACAACTTGTTGCATAATGTTAGATATATTTTTAACATCTCAGTAAAAATATCTCATTTTATGATGCAGATAAACGATTTTTTGAATGCTAAGTAACACAGTATGGAGAGAAAGCAGAAAAAAATTGATTGTGGATTTTACAGTTTAAATTCAGTCACCGAGGGGTTAGGTACTGTCTACAAATGATGTCACGTTTTGAGAGTCAGGGAGGTTCGTGAAATTGACAGTTTGTGACAATGGGGAGGGGGAAGTGGGTAAGAAGATTTGTGACATCTCTCCTTTTTATAAGAATATGGTAATGAAAAATTGCACGAGATTTGTGACAAAAGTGGGGATGAAGGTAAAGTGAAATGTGACGCGTTTTGTGGCAAAAGGAGAGGGGTCAGGGGGGGGGGGGCGAAGTTGGTGAAAAAAAGTATCATTATTTATGGACTATCCTTTGGACGTTTTGTGAGTATTTGGAAGGACAGTGATTTGTTTGGGTATTTTCATTTAAAATATAATTTTAAAAGATTAAAGGCGGATTCACACATTTTAGGGGCAGATTTTGAAAGTCCGTTTGTCTAATGTAAAAATTATTTCGTGTGAAGTTTTGATTCCTTACGGAACCTTTATATCGTGGCGGACCTCGCCATTGCCACGTGGTAAATCCGACACAGAAAAGTTCGAACGAGATCGAACTGCGATCGAACTTTTAATTAAATAATTTTGAAAAAGAAAAATACGAGGGACGTTTTTAAAGCAAGGTCCGTTTTGAAATAAAAAAAAGGAACGAGAACAGATAAAGCAAAGACATTTATTGCAAAAAAAACTACCACCCTTACGCTACATTTCGACACCGCTCCCGTGATTTTCCAAGCATTTGTCATAGCGTGGTAGAGGTTTTTGTATACCTATTCGTAGAAATTTGCTGCCTGTGTAGTCAACCATGGGGTAACATGTTCTCTGAGCTCATTATTGCTGTTGCGCCACAGACCACCTGCGAAAGACTTTAGATGCCGAAACAAATGAAAGTTGCTGCGAGCGAGGTGGGGGCAGACCCAGAGATTGTTCAAAAACGTCCCAGCCAAAGCCCTGTAAGTGTTCTCATGGTCGTCTACACGGGCGGCAAATTTGTACGAAGAGGTATACAAAAACCTGTACCACGTTATGACAAATGCTTGGAAAATCATTGGAGCAATGTCAAAATATAGCGTATGGGTGGTAGATTTTTGTGCAATAAATGTCTTTGCTCTATCTATACTCGTTCTTTTTTTTTTTTTTTTTTTAAACGGACCTTACTTTAAAAACAAGCCTCGTAGTACCGACTTGCTCTAAAAAGTGAAAAAAAAAATTATTCTTTGAGCACCATCGATAATACTTTTAACTGTATTTTTTGAAATTGGCGCAAAAACAAAAAGTAAAATCATGTGTAAGCATATTTCATTCATAGTTTTTAAGAAAATCATCGTAAGGTAGGAACGAAGCATTCATACCGTTACTCAAATATGCTGTCGAACAAATGCATAATGCATACGAGTGGTATTGAAGAAACTGGGCCCAATTAAATTTATAGTTTTAGTTGAATTATGGCCTACTAATGATTTCATCTATCGTTTTTGCGCCAACTTCAAAAATTAAATTTTAAAGTATTATCGATGGTGTTCAAAGAACAAAATTATTTTTCACTTTTTAGAGCAATTTCGAAGTCGGTTCTATTTTTTTTTCAAAATTATTTTATTTTATACATTTTAGTGTAAATACATTTCAGAAATAGTGCGAAAAAGTTATTCACAAAACTTACCTTATTTTTTCATAAAAATGCTCCATATACTAAAAAATAAAATAAAAAACTACAAACACGCCTTAAACGTAAAGCGATTGTCATTAAAAATTTGTCCTTATTCCTCTCTAGGATTCATTTGTATGCTAATTTAATTATAACCATTTAAATATTGAATTCCTAATTGATAACCTGCTTGATCCCTATTGATAACATAATTTTATGTTTCACAACATACAAGTTACTCGTGATAAAGATCCTAATGTGTCTCTTTACTTAGCCCCATTATCGATTATAGGCACAGATACAGCACTACATGATTGTGAGCTATAAGATACGAATTTGTAACTCAATTAAAAATTAAATGTGATTTTCGAAACTATATAGCCTGACAATACAAAAATGTTTTGAGACTGTTCAAAGCGAAAAAAGCGTCAAAGCACGTTTAGAATGAAACGCAGTAAGAACGTGTGTAATGGTGCTCAGACGTCAACGCGTAAACTTGCCCCTTGCCAAGTTTGGATTTATTTTTAACGCGTAAAAAAATTTAATAACATTTCAGTTCATAAAAATACAATTATCAAAAAAGGATAAAATTCTGCTATTTTTGAGCAATCACGATTGCTTATTGTTCTCACTTGACCATCTTTAATGTCCGGTTCCTTTTTCAACTTAAAACAGGGGCCAGGGGCGGCATTTCAGCATTTCATTTGGGGGGTTGAGTTTCTTAAATGTGTTTTACCACAGTGTGGCCCCAAACAAAGATTAGCTAGCAGGAAGTGGTCATAAAACCGGTTTAATATGAATAAAAATTAGTGTTTAGGAACAATTAAAATGTTGATTCATTTTCTAATAAATTATCATACAGAACATCTCGATACTAAAATTTTTATACCTTTTAGAAAAGTTTTAATGCATGATTTTTGGAATTCGGAAGAGCAGGGAATCGTGTTACTAATCTATCTGCTCAGTGTCGTGCTGTTTTGCCAGTTATACATACACCATACAGCTAAATAGAAAAGATGGTGAAAAAGCTAATGCCCTTTAGCATGTATGACTTCGTTTGAATTTTTTGCCCATTGCACTTCGAAAATAATTCTCTAACCTCCTGAGACATAAAAAAGTCTTTCTCTACTAGCTTAGCTTATTGGAGTAGTTAAAAAATAATTGAAGCAATAAAGTTAAGTATGAAAACACTTTTTATATCGGGCTCTTCAAAATCACCCATGCAACTTCAAAAATTGTGAGGGGCTTAATTTTCCATCATTGAATAATATAGTCTCGTCGGCAATCTCAGCTTCAATGAGATATCATCTGCCTCCAGATCTGTTATTTACTATTTCAGACTGATGAGTCCATAACAATGACGAAAATGCTATCTCTGGATGTGGTAACCGGTCTTGTCGGTATTTTGCTTGTAATTTTTCTTGCCCCATGCTAACAATTTTACTCATATAGAACCAGCCATACAGAAAAATAATTATCATCAAATCTTGTGTTAATTTCATTCGAAACTGAATCTATTACTTCATACAAAATGTTAAAAAATCAATGTTTAACTTCACATCATCATGTGGATTTTTGTCACTTTTTTTTTTTTTTTTTTTTTTTTTTGCGTCTTTTTAAAATTCGTTCGGAGGAAGAATTTTTTTGAAAAGGCTCACGTTTGATTGAAATGTAAAATTTATTTTCAGATTCAATTGTAGATTGAACTAGGGTAGTATGGTGCACAGATCATTTGCAGTTTGAACTGTGGCTTGAATAGTCAGAAAATTGAGGGTAGCGGATTGAAGATGTTTTGATAGAGTAAAGCATTTTTCAAAAACTTTCCTCAATACAAATTGAATAAAAATTCAAACGAAGTCATACATGCTAAAGGGCATGAGCTTTTTAACCATTGGAAGAATCGTTTTGCAATAATACTTCCAGTCGTCAAATCACCGCTTTGGGTTAAATGTTTTTTATGGTTTTACCTAACTCTTGAAGACGCTCCGAGACATCTTGTGTCACTTCGAGATTGCATAATATAGAGCTCTATAAAAGGTATTTGTTGATATGTTTTTTTAATTCAATAATAAGATGCATTTTTAAGAAGTTTCTATGAAAGGATATAATGCATTGAGCAGCTGAAACGTGTTTCTAAAGACTCATTAAATAAATATACACTTAAAAATGAGCGTAAAATTGAATGTAAAATATCAAGGAATTTTCTTGTGAAAACCTTGCAGTCACACCACTTTGCACGAGCCTCTCATATTGGACATACCATCGTTACACTGGGCACACAAGTATGAAATATTTAGCCTATATGAGGAAATGTCTTCTTTAGTTAAAACTAAACCATGGTTCTCTATCAGCTTTCTATGATCTGAAAAGGCCGGAAAATACTTCATGAATATCTAAGTCATCACCCAAATAACGAAAAACACTTTTTCTAGTCTGGGAATGTGTCGGGTTTCATCAAAAAGTTACTAAGAACCAGCGAGATTTTTTAAAATGAACATTGATTTCCGACTTACATAAATTGAATTCAACCGTTTTCTATCATTCTATTGAAAAAATTTGGGGGTGCGACCGCCCCCTCTTGACCCCCCTATTTGCCGCCCCTGCCAGGGGCCTCTGCAGCACCACCGCCCACCGTCCTCTGCAGGCGCGGCTGCTCTGGTCCTAAGCACTGCCCGGAACCCGCTTCTCCTGTCGGTTACGTCCATGTCCTACACACACTCACAATCGCACATCCACAGACGCCTTCACACACATACACACACGCCTACGAGCGTACACACAGGTCTACGCACACACATAACAAAACACACGTAACCGCCCAAGAGGTGGGGCAGGCTTGGGGGTACAGGAGCCGATTCTAGAAACAATAACTACAATGAGTAGGGTCCTGTCGCAACTGGTGATTGCGAAACACATAATATGAATTCAAAATTTTAGAATTCAAATTAATTTCTTTTATATATATATATATATATATATATATATATATATATATATATATATATATATATATATATATATATATATATATATATATATATATATATATATATATATATATATATATATATATATATATATATCAGTGGCGCACACAAGGGAGGGGTCCAGGGGGTCCGGACACCTCCCATAGGTCTTGTTTTTTTCCCCGATTGATTACGATTCTATGTATTTTGTACGTAAAATATTTCCAAACAAAGCGAACAATAATTTCAGTTTTAATAAATGAAAAAATAAAATCCTTATGCTAAAAGATTTTCAAAAATATTATGCACTTTTTGTATAACAAATGACCTAAAAGAAGCAGAATGGTGATTATAAATGAACACACTAATAATAACGATGTTTTTAGTTTTGTATTTATAGATTAAAATGAGATTCTATGAACTTCTGGTGCTTCTACAACGATGAATTTGCTTTGCTGCATCCATTTCTTAACTATAAGAAAAGTAAAAGCGTAAAATTATTTTACTTTCTGGTAATTTGTTTAAGTATATTTCATTAAAAAATGCTAATTATTTATTCAATAGTTTATTTTTTACTGTTTTCCGTTCACGCGAATCGACAAAATCAAGTCAATATGTTTGACGACGTATTCGGGTATAATATGAAAATGAGACTTTTGATCTCGGACCCTCCCCTTGTAAAATTCCTGTGTGCGCCACTGATATATACTATATATATATATATATATATATATATATATATATATATATATATATATATATATATATATATATATATATATATATATATATATATATTGAGTTTCAAAATGTTCAACTCAAAATTTACTCGACAAGGTAGAAAACAGATTTTCCTATCCGCATGCTAAACCGAAGCTCGACTAATGCTCAAAAACTTGTGAGGATATTAGATAGGGAGCAGCATCAGTCTGTTATGACTGTTGGCTCTCCAGTTATAATTCGTTTTGAAAAAAGGGCACTGCGTAAACATGCCACATGCGTAAACACACCCAGGTCTACCCTACAAGAATTCCCTTTTATTCTGTGAAATGCACAAGCAGATTTTGCTTGCAATGAAAAGACACTCCATAAGTGCGCCTAGCTTCATCTGCCATTTTTAACGCTCTCAAGTACAATATTGTAACGGATCCGGCGAGACTTCCAACTTTCTTGTAAGGACGACACAGTTCTTGATAAAAACACAGGAGCTTTATTTACACTATGTACGGGAGAAATCGTTAACAACTGCTAAATTAATCGTCAGCAATTAAACAAATATCACTCAACACCGTAAACTCAACGGACACGCGTATTTACTTCCAAATACGAAAACAACACAGCGAAATGCCTCGCTATAAACAGAGCAAATACACACTCTCAGTTCGAAATCCTCAATCGAAACTATACTTTTTATCACGCGGGATGCTTTTATAAACATCGAAAGAAATCTCTCAAATATTCCACAAGATTCCAAACGCTTCTCGAAAATAGTAGACCGTTATCAAATTTTATCAATGAACAAAAAAGAAATAGGGGGATCGTATACTTCAGCCGAATGTATAGGGGCTGTATATTCATTACGGGAAACTATTTACAGTCTTACGTTACTACAATAATTACTATTTACAGAATTTGTAACAATATCTTTACTAATAATAAAGCTGAAAGTCTCTCTGTCTGTCAGGATCTCTGTGACGCGCGTAGCGCCTAGACCGTTCTGGCGATTTTCATGAAATTTGACACAAAGTTAGTGTGTAGCATGGGGTGTGCACCTCGAAGCGATTTTTCGAAAATTCGATGTGGTTCATTTCTATTCCAATTTTAAGAACGAAATTATCGTAAGATGAACGAGTAAATTACGAAATTATCATAACGTGGAACCGTAACATGGGCACAAGCCAATTGGTGTGATACGAAATTATTATAACGTCTAACCGTAACATGGGTGCAAGCTAATTGGCGAGAAAATTCACCATACATTATTTGTAAATGTACAGGCGAACCAAAATACCTTTTTATTTTTCTATTACGGGCAAAGCCGTGCGGGTACCACTAGTTATTAACATGAAAACAAGTGCGAATTTAAAAACACTTCTGGGCTGAAACGTATCGATAAGGGATACTGAACTTAGATATCTCCTTTATTTTCAGTATTGTTCCAGAGAGATAAGCCTACTTTTCCAGCTTTTCTTTTTTAGATTTTATCTCGTTATTTTTCGGATAAATGAAAGGACAAGTTAAAAAAATAAAATAATGAAATGAAAATAATATCAGGAAAAAAGAAAACTTTCGAGTAGAGAAAGGCGTTTGCGATATGGCGAGTGATGAAAGAATTGAAGATGTTTTTTATTGTCCAAATAATCTGTGATTGACAAGAAATCAATAAACGTTTGATTTTTCTGAGAGGTTGTTATTTAGAGACATAATGTGAATCATTTTTTCTAAAAAAAGATTTTGTGGCAGAGTTTGAACGAGCAGGCAAACATCAAAACACGTTAAATCGAAATTTCACGACTTGTGGGGAAGGGAAAATGTTTTAAAAATGTTTTAACTACATCCAGGGGTTCCCAAACTTTTCCTATTCGCGGTACCCTTTGAAGAATTAAAATTTTCTCACGGCACCGTGGTCTATCTCTGTTATATACCTATACTAGCTGCATTGCCCGACTTTGCCCGGTCTACCTTGAAAAAAACCATTGCGTCAAGTGAAGTATTTTCAATAACCAGGATTAAATGAAAGAAAAAAAAAACCATCATGCAAAATTTTCTCGCCAAACAATGACGATAGATACTAAAATACTTTTAAGAAATTAAAATAAAATGAGGAAGATGGATTTAAAAGGCGTAACCATGGAAACACAAAATGAAATAAGTTTCAGAATTGAAAATGAGAAAGATGGAAATAAGCAGTGGATTCAAAAAGCGTTACCGTGGAAACGCAAAATAAAATGGTTAAAAACTTGAATAGAGAACAGATTTTTGAACTTCATTTCATTCGCTTGTAACTTTTTTCTAATGGAGATAGAGGGTTAAACTTTCGACTTTAGGTCGAGTTAGATCTGGAGTAAAAAAAAGCAGCTCTTTCCAATGCTGTCAAAAAGAAAACTGTGGGACAATTTCTTCACTTTTTATTGATGTATTTAATGAAGAAAGTAGTGCCTAAATTTCAGCTAAGCCTAAAAAAATTCGAGCTAAAAACGCAAATAACTCCCGCTGTAATAAAGTTAGATCATTGAAACAAATAGCGTAGAACGCGGAAAATTCTACCCTTTCGAACGATATGTAATATTAATATGTGAAAGTAATTTTTCACCCCCGTATTCGGGAATTTATGTGAAAACTGGGCGTAAATTGGAATAAAAAAAGAACTATTCATTGAATTGTTTTCGAACTGGTCTGCAAACCTTCTCAGGACTTAAAGGAACAAACAGTGAAAATTTCAGCAAAATCAGCCGGGTAGTTCTCGAGTTTTGCGAGTTCAAACACACAGACGCTTTTTGAGGACTTCATTTTATACTATGTAGAGAAGAGATGTTGATAGCACGAACACTTCGCTGTACCTCTCGCTTCCTGTGGCATCCCAGAATGTCCCTGCCATTAGAGCAGTGGTTCCCAACCTTTTTCCCGTTGCGAACCCCTTCCAATGTCCTGAAGAAATTGGCGAATACCTTGTAGTCAGTATCACTTTAAAAATATAAATTTAAAAAAAAAAACTGAATTTTGGATAACATTTTTTACTAACTTTTACAAAAAAGGAAGCATTGTATTCGCTAAAAAATTTTCACTCAAAAATCGGCCTTAATTTCCGTTTTACTCGCCCCCAAATGAATATTGAATTTTTTTTTTGACTCGACTACACGTGGATAAGTGCCTAAGAACGTATAGACACGCGAAATATCCGTTTTGACGATTCCCGAGTTAACTACAACGAGTTTTCTCGCTACGTCTGTATGTATGTATGTGGTATCTGCGTATGTATATCGCATAACTCAAGAACGGTATGTCCTAGAAAGTTGAAATTTGGTACGTAGACTCCTAGAGGGGTCTAGTTGTGCACCTCCCTTTTTAGTTGCATTCGGGTGCTTCTAAAGGAGTCTTTTGCCCCTTTTTGTGGGGAAATCATTGTTAATTTCGATGTTAATTTCGGCGACTAAAATACTGGCGATTTATCGCCAAGTGTCCGCCAAGTTTTGTCGCCAACTTAGCGACAAATTTGGCGATTTGTTTTAAAATCTGATTTCGATTTTGCCACTGTTGGTGATATTTAGAGAGTAAACTATTGAATCACATTAAAATTGCCAGTAGTGGAAAAATGACACTAAAAATTGGAGTAAAAGGAAGTCATGTGATGCACACATCAGCTCTTTTGTTTTCAGTTTCTCACTAGTTCATTATATGTAACTAAAACCTTTTTTCCTCTTATTCTTTTTTTTCGGGGGGGGGGGGGGGGAATAATTTTTTTCGGGGGGAGGATAATTTTTTTCGGGGGGGTTGACTGTACGAGCATTTTGCTGCACAAAAATTGGGAATTCCTTTTTCAGACATAACGCAAATTATGTTGGGTTATTTTTATTTCCAAACATTTTTTTTATTGCGTATCATATACTGTAGCAAGGTTTCGCCTCGGAAGCTTTTCTGAAGAAAGTATATTTCTTTATTGATACTCTTCCATTGATGTATCTGGTTACTAGCCATTCCATCTCTATTGCATCAATAATGCTCGAAGTAGTTTAAGGCGAAAATTAAAGTAAAACAGCAGCAGAATCACATTTCAAAAGGTTTTCTGGCACAACACAGCAGAAAGCGGGATACAGCATTGTCACACTCAAACGGTTATGAAAATAATGGGGTCGTTTCCAAAATTTTTAAAGTATTTTTTTCTGAAAGAGCATGCTTAAAAACATAGGATCTGACTATTTTTTAAATAGTTTGTTTAAGTTTAATATTTTTATAAAATTACTGAAATCTGTGCGCTTTCATTGTTTACGCTTCTGTCGTGTGGACATCACAAATGGTGAAATGCCATTCGGTGTTGCCAATCTCAGAGAAAAATATTGAATTCACATCTTTACTCACGTAGTGTTGGGCAACGATAGGGTTGATAGCAAGCGTAGAGCGCAATATTTAATTCGCTTCTTGATTATCATAACGTGGAAACGTAGTAGAAAGATGCGGCAAAGTGCATCATTTGTGACGTCATCAAGACCACGCCTTGTTTGAAAAATCGGATATTTTAAAAAATTAGTTAAAAAATAACTGTTGGGAAAATGAAAGTATTTTCTGGGTCCATGTTTTTTTTTTTTTTTTTTGCTTATTCTATCAATTTTAGTGACAAAAAGTACTACTTTTGACTGAAGGAAAAAACCCCATCGTCAAGAGTTAATAAAAGATGTTTCAAAAATTCGCACATGCTCTTATGCGACACTTTTTATATGCTTTCATGAAGTTTTAACTTAATACTATCCGATAGATCTACAGAGGGGAGAAGGAAACTGTAGCGAATGCGTCGAAATTCTGCCATTAGAGTATTATTTTTGCGAACTATCTTCGTACACCTTGCGAACCCCTGGGGGTTCGCGAACCACCGGTTGGGGATCAATGCACTAGAGCATTAAATCAATAGAAAAAAGAAAAACTTTAAGAAGGCGTTGCAATTTTCCTTTTCTGCCAAAAATCAATTGCAGCATTTCACGAATTGAGTTATTTAACAAAAGTTTGGATTTGACAGGTTTTGTTGTGAAAAGCATACAGCATCAAGATTCAAAATCTGTTGAAAGATGTCATTAAATGTGAGAAATCGTTATTCATGTCTGCTGATAAGATTTACAACCCATTGTTCAGTTTCTTGTATTAAGGAGGTCCGGGACACAAAAATCGTCAAATTTTGCTTTTTTTTTCACCATTGAAAACACTTCTCCGTTTTTTTCTGTTTAAAAGGTCGTTTGAATCCTGTTTCTATCTTAATTAGAATGAAAGTAATAATTATTTTTGTGGCATGCTTTTAACTAATATTACACTTAGCTTTAAAACTTTAAACGCGTTTTTCTCCATGATGCAATTTTTTCCCGATTTTTTGCATTCAAACTCTTATAAGTCAAGAATTGATAAAGATCAAGTAATGAAATTTGGAGCATACCTTTTTCAAACAGTTTACTTTAATTTTTATTCCGCAAATTTGAAAAAAAAAAAAAAAATCTGCAAAAAATATGATTTTAAGAAAAAAGTATCTTTGAATTTTCCGAAATTTTTTTGTCAAATATTTTGTTTTTTTTTAATGAAATAATATTTTTTAAATAACCAAATAAAAATTAAAGCTTAGATATTTGTGCGTAATTTTTTGAAAAAAATTTAAAATTGGCTAACAATATTTTGAGTTTTAGCGATTTAAAGCAACCTCTTTTTTTTTCTAAAACACAAATTAAATTTAAATTATTTTTTTTTTTTTGCCACGATTTTGCTTATTAAAAAATAGTGAATGAGTGTAAAAAATTTCGGAATTCTAAACCGTTTGATTTTTTTTTTTTTTCAAAATGTGTCACGGAGCCCCTTAAATCGAGCTCCACAGAAATAATAAAGTTTAAAAGGTTCAAAGAAAAATAAATAGACTGATGTTGTAAACGCTTCTTCAGCCTCTTTTATCAAAACCATCTGGTCGTCATCCTCTGTAGGAGCAATCCTGATGTTCTCTGCTTTCGCATCTAGAACCGTGAAGTATTTAACGAGTTATGTGGAAGGAGAAGTATTTCACTCTTGATTTTTACCTAGTTACCTCCTTTTACAAAAAAGGAAGTATTGTATTCGCGAAAAAATTTCACTCAAAAATCGACCTTAATTTCCATTTTACTCACCTCTGAATGAATGTTAAGTTTTTTTTTTTTTTTTCGACTCGACCACACGAGAATAAGTGCCCAAGAACGTATAGACATGCGAAATATCCATTTTGACGATTCCCGAGTTAGTTGCAACGAATTTTCTCGTGACAGCTGTATGTACGTATGTATGTATGTGCGTATATGCTGATGTGCGGATGTATGTCGCATAACTCAAGTTGGTTGCATTCGGGTGTTTTTATGGGGGTCTTTTGCCCCTTTTTGGGGGAAATCATTGTTAAATTCGATGTAAACTCAAGTGGTGTTACAATTTGGCGGACAAATGGCGATCTATCGCCAGTATTTTGGCCGCCAAGTTTTGTCGCCAAGTTGGCGACAAATTTGGCGATTTTTTTTTAAAAATCTGGTTTTAATTTGGCCATTGTTGGTCACAACTATTGAATCACATTAAAATTGCCAATAATGGGAAAATGACATTAAATTGGAGTAAAAGGAAGTCATGTGATGCACACATCAGCTTGTTTTAATATTTATCACGTAGCTGCCACTATCTCGTTTGGGCAAAAACTTTTTGAGCAGGATGATAACGGAATAGTGAAAATCGGTGAAAAACATTTAAGAGGGGGGGCCATTCATTAATTACATGAGGGTCCCGAGGTGGAGGTGGCAGTGGCGTAGCTAGACCCGACTTTCGGGGGGGGGGGGGTTACTTCTTATATATATATATATATATATATATATATATATATATATATATATATATATATATATATATATATATATATATATATATATATATATATATATATATATATATATATATATATATATATATATATATATATATATATATATATATATATATATATATATATATATATATATATATATATATATATATATATGTAAAAGCTTGGAATTTTTTCCTTTTCTTTTTTTTTTCTTTTTCTTCTCTCTTCTTTTTCTCTTTTTTTTTTTTTTGAGACTAACTTTTCGGGGGGGGTTGTCCCCAACCCCCCCCCCCTTAGCTACGCCCCTGGGAGGTGGTTTGGAGAACTCTGTACATACCCTTACTTTGGAGAGGGATGGGGGGTGTCAAACCCATTCTTACGTAATATTTTCCAAATCGACATTTTATATCATAAATCTCGCGGTCAGGTGGTTTGGCAGGGATCATACTTCATTTGTGTCTGGAAAATGAAAAAAACGTATTAGGATAAGCTGTTTTTTATTTGTTTTACAAAGAATGAATAGTGTAAAATATAATAAAATAATAGCACTATGTATGGCATGTTTTATTTTCGATTAATATCGCATCATATACAAAAATCTATTAAAAAAAAACTTTCGATCTAAATCCCAACTTTTTAGCGATTATTTCTTTACAGAAAAAGATTTCATTTAATAATCGGAAATTTAATAACGATTCCAGTGATGTCAGATTTGTTATTTTATTGTTTTGAAAAACGAAATGGAATCTTACGTAAGAATAGGGGGGAGGGGTTTAAAAAATCTTACTCACCCTTTCACGGAGGGGGGGGGGGTCAAAAAATGCCAAACTCTTCCTTACGTAATTAATGAATGGCCCCTAACGCCAAACTGCGTGGATCAAAAAAGTTCTTTGTATTAAAAGAGTTTGACCGCGTAAATACATTGCAGTGAAAAACATTCAACAACCCGAGTTGCTTGAGCAGAAAAAAAATCGTTTTAAAATAATTTTTGGTTACTGTTCTTGTGAAAAAAGAGAGAAAAAAGGAAGCAAAAAAAAAAAAAAGCATTGTGAACAACGAATGTTTTGGTTTACCCCCAGTTTCACCGACATTAAAATTTCATCTCCTCTTAAATACATCAAAAAATATAATTGAAACTGAAAACATGGGGGGATTGAGGGGGGGGGGATTTCGTGTGGGCGAAACTCGGGGAACTGCCACCAGCATTTCGATTGTGAAATCCTCTGAAAAAATTAATTTAAATTATAGGTTGCAAAAAATGTAATCGATTAAGATTACGATGGGCGGCTTATGATTTTCATTAAACTTACTTACGATTTTGATCTCTCATTTTTTATTCAATCATTAGAATGTATTTTTTTTAGTGTAACATTTATGGTTTTCGCTTCAACATTAGAAATTTCTTTTAAATCAGAGGAATTTCTTCCAAGTTCTTAGAGCTTTTAGTTCAGGTTCTTTAAATATTTTTCTGTAGCTATTATGATTTTTCGTTTAGTCATCCTGACAATAAAAGCTTGAATTGGGGAAAATTTTCAATGTTTCAGGTGCAAGACCAAACTACGGGGAATATCTAAAATAACTAAAATTGAATGACTTGAGGGAAAAATCTAATATGTAGAGCAAAGTTATAGAAATCCTAATGGCTGCTAAGGAAAAATAACTAAAGCAAAAACCTTCATTGAGGAGGGAAAAAAAACTTTGACTGCTTAAAATCGACTGACACAGCGAAAAGGCTCAATATTTTCAAAACACATTTTAAAACTGATACAGAAAACTTAAAAGACTTAAGAAAAAAAATCCTCGTATATATGGGAGAGTCTTAGTGACAAAATGAAGGTCCCAATTATTTTGAGACTATAGAAGGAAGTAAAGAGAACATTATAATGATCAGAAAGAAAAAGTCGAGTCAAGAGTTCTAATGACAAAGTGAAAATTCTAATAACTGTAGACAGTGGCGTCACTACGAGAGGAGGGGTTCGTCCCAGATGTCACCCGTCTGGGGGTGACACTCAAAGTGGAATCGCAAATTTGTGAAAAATATAAAGCTGAAATACATTTTTAAGACTACAAGTTTGAAAATTTTCCGGGGCTAACCCCCGGATCCCCTCACCCCATCCCACATCCTGGATTGAATATTATACTCAGGATTACGTTCATATTGTCAAAACTTAGACCTAGTAGTGACTTCCTCTTGAAACAAAATAAAACAAAACAAAATAATAATAATAATAACAATAATAATAATAAACCCATTATTTTCTTCTGTGTTTGAGATACGTTTGTAATTATTAAGGGGCCATCGATTTCATAGAACCCTTTATTTTTTAGACCTCACAACGACTCTGCACATATGCGTCTACGGCAAGTTGCATAAAAAGAATTCATAGTTTTTGTCTTTTTTACATTAACCCACTTAAAATTTCCTAATAATACAAATGTAGTTGTTTCTGAAAATTGTATGAATTTCATGCTTTCATAGAACAGTTTTTTTTTTTTTTTTTTTTTGTAGGGGGGAGGGGGGACATCACAATGGGTGACACCTCGGGTGTCACCCATGCTAGGTACACCACTGCTGTAGAGAAAAAATTTGAAACTAATAAAGAAAAAGTCCGCGACGAACAATTTCACGCTCGATTATAAAAATTACAAATAATCGGGAGGATTTTTTTTTTCTCTCAGGTAATTAATCCCGAGATGAAAAGAGATTTATTTCAATTTCGCTTGCGCTTGTTCCGGGGCGCTCCGATGTTAGGTCACGAAAGGTAACTGTGACCTTCCAAAAATTACTTTTTCGACAAATTCCGTCTGACTGTTCGGCAAAATGGGGTTGTTTCCTTCAGTCAAAAGTATTACTTTTAGTCACTGAAATTGATAGAATAAGCAAAAAAATAAATAAATAAAAATAAATAAATAAAATAATATGGACCCAGAAAATACTTTCATTTTCCCAACAGTTACTTTTTAATTAATTTTTTTTTTTAATGTCTGATTTTTCAAACAAGGCGTGGTCTTTATGACGTCACAAATGATGCATTTAGGCGCATCTTGCTGCCGCAATTCCACGTTATGATAATCAAGAAGCGAATTAAATATTGCCCTCTACGTTTGCTATCAACCAAATCGTTGCAGTACACGTGAGTAAAGAAGTGAATTAAATGTTATGTTCTGCGAAAATGGTTACAGTGAATGACATTTCATCATTTATGATGTCATTGGCAGAAGCGTAAATAATAATTTTTTTAAAGTATTTTTTTTAAAAATAGTAAATTTATTCAAATTATTTAAAAAATGGTCAGATCCTATGTTTTTAAACATGCTCTTTCAGAAAAAAAAATACTTTTAAAATTTTTGAAAACGACCCCATTATCTTCATTCGGTGAATTTTGGAGTTCCATTCGACAAATTGAGAATCTTCGCCTTCCCAAACATTTTAGTTCGGGGCGGTGTGTTGGTAGAGATTGTGGGTGCATGCCTGTGGTTTTTACAGCTTTCAAAACCTGTGACTTGATCCAACTGCACCGATCTCTTTTTCATTTTGGTGCTTAGTCTGCAAGTAAAATAAATTAATAAATTGAAGGTCTCGAGGCAAGAATGTAATATGCTACATGAGTTTTTTTCCGGTTTGGCCAATTTCCAACTTTTGAAAAATTTTCAAATATTTTTTATAGATATTATACATTCTATATTCTGCAATACTAAAACCACATGTGTTTTTTCTGACAATGACATAATTTATTGTCATGTTAATTTCAATTATCAAAGCAGCATTTAGAACAAAAAACTCATTTTTTCAAAAGTGTGGTTTATCACGTTCTTGTCCCAAGCCCTTCGATTTATTTATTTGTTTGTTTGTTGTATTGAATTGTTTCTTTTTCGGGGCGTAAGTTCAAATTGTTGAGGCGGAGGTTCTTGTTCTATCCGTGCTCATACTAGGCGGGTTAAATTACATTTATTCAATAGATTTATCCTGAGGTAATGAAAAGACTGTCAATGTAACTCCAGCTGAAGCGACTGAGGCGCCATCTGCGCCCTTTTTCCCATTGACCAACTTGTGCTACGTGACGCCCTCGACTCTCTTCCAGGGTTATCAGTCTGTCCTTGTCCCCGTATCACATTCAGACACTTCGTCGGAATGTCCCGACACCAGATAAACAATATATGCAAAATGAGAGAAGATGAAAAAAAAAAAAAAAATATATTCCCCCCATTTCTTCGCTAAGACGATGCGCATTTAACTATCGCCTGGTGTAGGATTTCCAGGCTTTTGGACCTCATACTACGAATGTTTTAAAAGCAGCGAATAATTTTCAAATTCCATTTTGAAATAGAGAGAACTTGCCAGGGGTTCCTACAGGGGAGGGGGGGGGGGGAGTTGCGTCATCAAAATTTTGGAGGGGAAGGGATTTTTTAAATTTATTTATTTGAATTTATTTTTAACTTAAATTATTTATTTTATTCTATTCTGTTTATCTTTTACTTCATTTATTTATTTAGTGTGTGTATGTCATTGGCATAGCACAGAACTTTTCCAATAAAATAATAATAATAATGATTAAAATAAATGAATAAAAAAATATTTATAAAAAAAGTAAATAAAATAAAAAAGATAACTAAAAATTAAAAACAAAAATAATGTTAAAAAAATAAATAAAATAGAAAAAAGAGAGCTAAAAAATAAAATAAATAAAACGGGGAAAGAGTTGAGATTTTTTTTTTGGGGGGGGGGATTTGTGTTATTGAAGTTGGGGGAGGGGGAGAGGATGAGCACTCCTGGAACATGCTGTTTTTTTTTTTTAAAGTTATTTAACTAAACCCATCATTCCTAATTTTTCTCGGGGGGGGGGGGGCAGAGGGTAAACACTCAATGCAAATTTTATTGAGAAACCGCAAAAACACGCGCACCTATATATAAACTCAAAAATTCTAGAAAGCCGGAAGAGGAGGGAGCGATTGCCCTCTCTCAGTGCTCGCATCCATGTGGGTATCAGCTGCGATTTTACGTACGGACCAACCTCCCCTTCTCAGTCCGATCACCATACCCCTCGTAAAATCGTCTATCTGCTGGAAGTGCCTTCGTTGACGGCGGCCTGGCATTCTCTCGTGTTACACGTATCCTCTAAGACAAAAGCAAAATTTCTTCGATAATTCTCCAGTCAGAAATAACAACACAAATATTGCCCATTTTGCAACTTCCTTTCCTTATATCTCACTTCATGTGTGTCGGAGAGCTGCGCATTTCACATCATTTACATAACTCAGTGATGTACGTCTACTCTAAAATTTGCATAAATTTCTGAACACTCCTTGGCGTTGCATTTTCAATGTCGAGCAGTGTAGATTTGAATGTAGCCCGCTGGTGGCGTGATGGTAAGGGGCTGGTCTTCTACGCCTGTGGACCCAGGTTCTGACTTGGGATGGCCAGTTGGTGAATTTTCGAGATGCAGAAAATCATCAGCGGCCATGTCGTATAATTATGCGGCATGTAAAAGAGCCCTTGGGTATACGTTTGGCTTAGAATTCCCTCGGCAAAATTAAATTCTTAGAGCCATTTCGCATCAAAGAGAGCCCAGGTGCCTCCATCTGGTGGAAACTGGTCCTAATTATCCGTGCCATCCACGACTGAATGGTTGCACATGAAAGACTGGACAGTGTTGTCAGATTGGGTGAATTTTCCCCATTTTGGGGAAATCTGGTGCTGTCTGGGGAAATTTTGGGGGAAACGGGTTTGAGGGGAATTCTTTGGGGGAATTTTTTTTCTTGGGGAATACCTGGGGAAAAAAAAACTTCGGGGAAAAGAAGAATTTTTTTCAGCTTTATTATTAGTAAAGATCCTATTTCCTATTTAGAGTCACAACTGACTTCAACTGTATTTATGTCGAGGACTGCATACTAAGTGCCTTGCCTCCCTTTAGTAAAGATAAAGAAAGATAAAAATAAAGAAGACAAAAAAAAAAAGTGAAAATGGGAAGAAAAAAAAGTTGGGGAAATTTTATACGAAAATTTGGCTATTTGGGGAAAAAATTTTTTTTCAAGAGACAAAAATATTAGAGGAAGTCGATTCATTTTATGAAAATATTAGTGGAAAATAATTGTTGAACTCGGGGAATTTTGATAGAAAACTTCGCTTTTTGGGGAAAAGTTGGAAGGGAATTGGGGAAATCTGGATTTGACCATCTGGCAACACTGAGACTGGATGCCGTATCGGGGGATCGCACTAGGTCTGTTAAAAGGCTAAATACCCTAAAAACGCAACCCCCGTTAGAAGAGAAAAAGAAAATTGAATGTGGTGTCACGTGACAAGGGGAGAGGAAAAGTGAAATGCGACACTTTATAGTGACAAAAGGGGGAGAAGCAGTCGGATGTATCGAAAAAGTGACAAGGGAAGGGGAGAGGAAAAATAAAATGCGAACTTTTGTAACAAAAGGGGGAGGGGGGGGGGAGGTTGGATATATAAAAAAAAGTGTGACATCATTTGCGCACATCGTTCCAAAAACACGACACGGTGCCGCACTTTGTCACCAGCGATTAGCAGACGACTTTATTTATCGGACACCCTTCAACAAAGCGGTCATTAGCAAAAACAAGCCGTCGATCGTCCGAGAGTGCGAGTGGGGATAGCGGAAGAATTATTAAGACGTGCGTAAAGGCGAAAGCGTGAGAAAATGATCTGCGAAAACTCATTATTTTAACCTTGTGAAAACAGGATCGGAAGCACACTTTCGCAATGTGGAGACTGATTTTTCGTGGCGCCGACGGGACTTGAGTGGAAAGGCGCCGTTTTTGCCGTGCGCCACCAAAAAAAAACGGACACCGATCTCGCTACCAGGGTTTGCCAGACGTCCCGGATTTCAAAGGACAGTCCCGTATTTTGCAAAATTGTCCCGCGTCCCGGAGAACTTCCATACGGCACGGCTAAAGTCTCGTATTCTGGCTGATAACAATATTTTACAGAACGAGCCATTATTTTAAGAGAAAAAAAAATAAGTAAAACAAAAAATGTGAAATAAAGAGCAATAAGAAAATCATGTGGCAGCAGTCGCAAAAATTATTTTCCTTTTGATTTGGTTGGTATGTTTTTGTTTTGGCGGCAGACCATGAGGAACCAAATGGTTGCTTTTTCTTAGCTCATTGACTCATGTTGGAAATATATCTCTGCGCATGCGTCGTCAGTCGCAATGAAAACTGTTTTTATATTTTGATAGGCGACGTTTTGTGAGGTTTAATGCTTCGTTGCGATTGAATTTTTCAGATTTTATCATGAATAGACACCTCAAGAATACCCCTCCCCCCTCTCTTTTTTTTACTCCTAGAAGCCTGTCCCGTATTTACTGTTCTTAATTCTGGCAACCCTGCTCGCTACCCTGATATTTGCTTAGGTCTGCAGTAAGTGCACTCAGTGAATTACGTTTCAAGATTATACAAATTTGTTGATCCCTCCCCATGCTTGGCGAGGAAACAATATTCCCAACAAAAACAAAATTACACACGCCAAAACTTGACGACCATCCCAATGGGGTCGTTTCGAAAATTTTAAAAGTTTTTTTTTCTGAAAGAGCATGCTTAAAAGCATAGGATCTGACCATTTTTTAAATAATTTATTTAGGTTTAATATTTTTGAAAAAATACTTAAATCGGTAAGCTTTCATTGTTTACACTTCTGTCGTGTGACATCACAAATGATGAAATGCCATTAATATATCATTCACAGAACAAAATATTTAATTTAATATTTACTCACGTGTATTGGCAACGATACGGTTGATAGTAAGCGTAGAGCGCAATTTTAATTCGCTGCTTGATTATCATAACGTGGAAACGTGGTAGAAAGATGCGCCAAATTGCATCATTTGTGACGTCATAAAGACCACGCTTTGTTCGAAAAAGCGGACATTTAAAAAAATGATTTAAAAAAAACTGTTGAGAAAATGAAAGTATTTTCTGGGTCCATGTATTTTTTTTGCTCATTCTATCCATTTCAATGACTAAAAGTAGTACTTCTGACTGAAGGAAACCACCCCATTCCTGATTAATCTCAAAAGCAAAGCAAAGAGTGAAAATTATAAATTATTTAAAAGCCTTGCTTAAAATAATTACAAACATTTATTTGTTAACTAACACAAGATGGCAGCAGTTAAAAAGTTTAAATCATCTGGATTTTCCGGTCATTTTGCAACAAATAAAATCACGCGAAATACACAGACGACAGTCTATTACGATTTATCTTTCTTATTGCTGCAATGGGGTTGTTTTCTTCAGTCAAAGGTACTACTTTTAGTCACTGAAATTTATAGAATAAGCAAAAGAAAAAAAAAAGAAAAGAAAATAACATGGACCCAGAAAATACTTCCATTTTCCCAACAATTATTTTTTAATTAATGTTTTTAAATGTTCGATTTTTCAAACAAGGCGTGGTCTTTTTGACGTCACAAATGACTTCACCCCTCCCCCCCCCGTTATAAATTTTAATAAAAGCATCGTTGCAGAAAGTTGAGGTGAAGAACTGAATGATAATTTGAATGGAGGAAAGCCTTCGAAAAATAGGGATTTTATGTCGAAATTTAAGTGTCATAATTAATAGTTTTTAATTGATATCTCCGATAAGTATTATCGGAGGATTATGTTAAATAGTTAAACACATATAGACAGGAAGATTACGAATCTATCGATACCCGGTTTGATGGTCAGTTCCTCGGCTTTCGGGAGGAGTAACTTAGACATTAGGGTGGTTCAAAAAACTTTTCCTCAGCTTGAGTCCAGGACACCCCCCTAATTTTTTTAGACTTACTAATACAGTCGAACCTCCATTAAGGGACACCTCCGAAAAAGGGACACCTCTATTTAAGGGACATTTTTTCTGGTCCCAGTCCCTTTGAATAGGGATTTCCTTGTATTTACCTCTAATTAAGGGATACTCTGTTTAAGGGACAATCACAAAGCAAACAAAAAAATGTATAAGTGCGTAGGAAATAGTGAATTTACTGGAATTCAAGTTTCATTTTTCCTCTAAAAATTAATTGAGGTAAGCTTGAGATAAACATATGTGAAGGAAACAAGAAATGTATTGTAAAAAAACTTGTTGAAATTGATATGAATGATTTGCCCTCTCAACAATTTAGTCAAGTAGGTTCAGGGCCCACGGAGAGTGCACAGCAACAAATTAGCTTTGTATATAAAATTTAAACATTAATTGTAATTCACATAGTTGTATTACATTGTAAATTACATAACATAAAGCAAATACATGTGATGAATTACTTCAAAATTATTTCTGTATGGTACAAAACTTTGCCATTGCAAATTTTTTGATTAAATTTTAATTAATTAAATAATATAAACTTTGAAATTTGAATAATTGTGATTTTTTTTAGCATATGTGAAACATTTTCAGTATATAATCTTAAGTGTTAATAGTTAATGTTTATTGTGATATTATACTACTAAGTACGCAGCATGCATGAATTCATCCACCTCCGAATAAGGGACACCTCCATTTTAGGGACAAAATGTCTGGTTCCCTTAGTGTCCCTTATTGAGAGGTTCTACTGTAGTATCATGCTGTAAAAGTTTTAGCTTCTTACTCAAATTTTAAGAGGGTGCTGTATGACCCCTTCATTTAACATTAGCCGTAGCATAGAAAATGCCACAAACTTAGAAACATTTAATTTCCCCACCTGTTTTTCTTTACTAATAATAAAGCTGAAAGTCTCTCTGTCCGGAGGATGTCTGGATGTCTGTAGGATGTTTGTGACGCGCATAGCGCCTAAACCGTTCGGCCGATTTTCATGAAATGTGGCACAAAGTTAGTATGTAGCATGGGGGTGTGCACCTCGAAGCGATTTTTCGAAAATTCGATGTGGTTCTTTTTCTATTCCAATTTTGAGAAAAAAAAAACTATCATAAATTACGAAATTATCATAAAGTGGAACCGTAACATGGGCAGAAGCCAATTGGCGAGATACGAAATTATCATAACGTGGAACCGTAACATGGGTACAAGCCAACTGGCGAGAGAATTCACCATACATTATTTGTAAATATACAGGCGAACCAAAAGACCTTTTGATTTTTCTATTACGGGCAAAGCCGTGCGGGTATCACTAGTTGTAAATAATTACTTAATTGCAATGTATATGCATATTTCTAATGATAACACACATGATAACACATTATCATTATTTCTAATGATAATGTGTAGCATTGTTTTTTCAGTTCAATGTATTTTGTTAACCCCCTCCCCATACTTATTGAAGTTTGGGGGAGGGGGTTGAGCACGCTCTTTCAGTTGAAATAGGAAGCTAAAATTCTTCCAGTATATTGCTATCCACAAGTCTTAAAATATTGAGGGGTGTCATGGTATTTAGGAGAAACTTTTTTTTAACATATATTTTTGAACCACCCTATTGGACATACATACATTGTTACATACATAGGTAGGATAAGAGCTCCAGTAGTCAGTCATTTAAGACAGCGATTGCTGTTTCTTGTCTATATATATATAAATGAATGTTTGTCTGTATGTCATCCATGAACTCAAAAACTACCCGGCAGATTTGGCTGAAACTTTCACCGTTTGTTATTTTTGGTACTGGGAATGTTTATAGACCAGTTCGAAAAAATCCCATCGATAGTTCCTTTTTTATTCCAATTTAAGTCACAATCCATTGGATAAATACGAATAAAATGATCGGCTGCAGAAATAATTTGCGTGAAAGATCTCATTGATAAGAAGTTAGCTGTTGCCATTTTTCTTGAGTTTGAACAAATAAATTCTTTCTTTATTATTTTATGACTTTTCATGCAACGGGGGGATTTAAAACTTTTTCTATTTGATATTTTTAGCGATGGATTGATCTTGCAAACTGCGTGAGTACAAAATTTGAGTACAGTCACGGCTTCACTTGATACCTGGACCGATTATTATGAAAATTGCTATATATATGTTTTTTTCCACGGAGAAGGTGCACAATATGCTCATTGAAGCCACTCGCCACCAGGTGGCACTGCAGAGTAGCAACTTCTGCCCCGTTCAACCGATTGTCATGAAAATCAGTATAATGATGTATTTTTTTGTTGGCGTAGCAACGCGCGTCGGGTACAGCTAGTTAAACTATAAATTTCAGCAATCAGTACAAGAACAAAACCATTGTAAGGCTTTAGGCAATACCTTTCTGATAATGATTCACTAATTTGTTTGAGAAATAAAAGCATTTTTATTTTAAAAACTAACCTATTGCTAACACGAGAAAATGCTCCAGTAGCCGGCGACAGAAATCCAGTCCTCTGCCATGTATGAGCCCAGTAGTCGTCCGTTTCATTTTCATTACTTTGATGGGGTATGAGTGAATAAATTTAAATAAAATTTAATGCGAAACTTACAGCATAGCACTGTACTTACAAAATTAACTATGCCAACAATTACGTAAGCATTATGTATTCCTGATGTCTTCGTCACATCTATCTTTATATAATTTTTCAATTTACAACCAGTTTGAATATGCATCACATGCAATAATTTTTGAGCAATCACGATTGCTTATTGTTTTCACTTGACTGTTTTGATGTGGTATCATTTTATTTTCCCGCCAGCATCCTCTGCAGCATCACCGTCGACCGACTCCTCACGATGCTGCTCCTCTAGCGAAAACCGTCTCCAGGTTGCATCCATATCCTACACCCATGCGCATACATACACAACTACACACACACGCGCGCGCGCACACACAAATACATACACCTACACACACATACACACACAAACGCATACATACACACACACGCATGCATACAGACACCTACACATACATACAGACACCTACACCTACACACACACCTACACACAACTACCCACACACTCATCACATTCATGCCTACTCACAACTACCCACACACGCATCACACTCATGCCTGCACACAGATACAAACACATACATACACACACACGCATGCATACAGACACCTACACCTACACACACACCTACGCACAACTACCCCCACACTCATCACATTCATGCCTACTCACAACTACCCACACACGTATCACACTCATGCCTGCACACAGACACAAACACACATGCCTACACACACAGACACATACCCCCTACACACAAACACACATACCCCCCCACACACACATAAACACACACGCCTACATACACACAGACACTCGTGATTGCGAAAATCATAATTTGAATTCAAGAGGTCAAAATTCAATTTTTTTTTTTAATTATTATTTATCTTCTTCATCACTTACTAAAGCAGTATCATATTCTGCGAAAATAGAAATTAAAGAATTGAAAAGACCTGTTTTTTTCGACAAAGGAATTTTGAAAACATGAGAGCTTAGAATATCCCCCCCCCCTCTCCTGCCCCTGGCGCAAAAGTTTTAACTGTGTATGCTAAGATAAAGACTGAATAAAAGAGTTGATAGAATTCACGATCGATAATGAGTGAGTTAATGATCAGTACGATTGACACTTGACTGGGCCATGTTTATTAGAACGAAACTTCAACATGCGGTACATAAAATTAAAATTGTAGTTTTGGAAACAATTTCATCTCAAAACAAAGCAAGTAAAAATCTATTCGAAAAGTACTTAAAAGATTGGCAATCGCAGGCACATCTAAAACAAAATTTATCAGAAAAAAGGGTACTTTTATTGTGAATGAGTGGAGTAAGACGAATTATGTTGGCAGGTCCGTATTTTCAAAGATTTCCTGGGGGAGGGGGGGGGGGGGGCAACGGGTATGAATCCAGTGCATTTTATAGGAAAAAAAGCATCGAAATACAAGCAAAAATGCACATTTAAATTATGTTTTGAAAATACAGAGGATCAATCGCCCCCCCCCCCCCCCCGTTCCACTTATTGCCCAGATGACGGGCCTGTGAATGGGTAAATTGAAATTGAGAAATAGGGGATGTCATGAAAATAATTTTACAGCTTTCAACAAGAACATTAGTAAACAACGAATAAACTAAAATGAAGTCGGTAGCAACGTAATACAACTTTGAAAAAAATGTTATTTAAAAACAAATTTGGCATACTTTTAAACAAGAAGTAAATTTTGATTCCCTTATGAAGAAAATCTAATGAAAAAAATATTTTGTTAGAAGCAGTAATAGTGATACCAATATTTGGAATGATTAGTGTGAGTAGAATACAGGTTTCTTGAACTTTTGGTGACGCAAATAGCTTAGCAAAATGAGCAATAGAAAGAATAATCACAGGTTTAACGCTGATTGAAAACATTTGAGCTAACGTAACTATTGAAGTATTACCTTTTAATTCTTTACTATGGGAAAGTTTATTTATTTCCGATTAAATACTAATTGCAATCAGATCACTTGTTTTATCACTTTCATCAAAGCATCATGGTTTTTTATTTACCCCTTTACCCCCCCCCCCCCCGATAAATTACCATTTGTTAATGACAAGTTAAGTATTAGAACTTATATTCCAAACGCAACGACGGACTGAATTTACAACCTGTTTTCAACCCTGTTTTTGAGAATTCTTCACTTAGAAGCAGTAAAATGATGAAACGACTCTATTTGTCAAATAAATAAATAAACAAATAAATAAAAATAAATAAATAAATAAATAAATGATAAATAAATAAATAAATAAAAAGTTAAAGGACAAACTTTTAACATTTTCTTTTGAAGAAGTAACTTTAAAAAGGGAATTTTTACTCAAAACAGCTAAATTGCCAAAATGTATCAATACTTTATTTTAATTACTATTTGATGAACTTTAAAAAATCCATACTAAGTACGTACTCAACTACTGTGTAAATCAACCGAACAGTATACAACTAGTGGTCGATCTGCCATGGCCAACTATTGGAAATGCATAAGAATTCAGTACCCAGTGGTCGGCTAACGGCTACCCCTCTAAAAATAATTGAGTCTAAGAAGGAGTTTATTTTTTAGTTGAAACGTTATATTATACAATCCATTAAAACATAAATAAAAGCAAATTTACACAGACCATCTCTGTCTCTTCTCTTCTCTACTAATAATAAAGCTGAAAGTCTGTCTGGATCTCTGTGACGCGCATAGCGCCTAGACCGTTCGGCCGATTTTCATGAGATTTGGTACAAAGTTAGTTTGTAGCATGGGGGTGTGCACCTCGAAGCGATTTTTCGAAAATTCGATTTTGTTCTTTTTCTATTTCAATTTTAAGAACATTTTCCGGAGCAAAATTATCATAAGATGGACGAGTAAATTACGAAGTTATCATGACGTGGAACCGTAACATGGGAAGAGCGAATGAACATAGCCAAATGGCGAAAAATTCATCATCCATTATTTGTAAATATACAGGCGAACCAAATGACCTTTTGATTTTCTACTACGGGAAATGCCGTTCGGGTAGCACTAGTTTAAAATAAAATGACTCATTACTACTTAATGAAAAGTAATTACAATTTCCCTGTAATTGGATGATAATAGGGAAGTTGCAACCTATTAAATGTTCATATTTTGGCTGTTGGATATTGTTAATTGACCCTCAAAACTAAAAAATTCACCATCGCCGAATTTTAAAACACCGTGGTTAATTTTTAATGAATTTTTAAAAATCCACGCGCAAAAGTGCGCTCTTCTGAAACGTCACGAGCCTACGTCACAAGGCGCGAATGGGCAGCCTTCCGCCGAAGATCCCTTGTTTTCGCTAGGGACATTTTGAGGGCGCTGTTATTTTTTTTTTTAGAAATTCAATAATCCTTTTGAACACACTATGGAGGCCGGATTCGTTAAAGCACAATCTAAATAATCTTCCTCAAATAATATTAATGGTGATATTCGAATATTTCCGAGAGGATGAGAGGTTTAATGTTCCAGAAACGGGAGGAGTTAAATGCGAGGAGATAAGCCTCTTACGTTTCGTCTTCGAAGTCGAATGCGTGACCTTCGGCTTCTCCCCTATCGAAACAGGGGATGACGTCACTTCCTGTGCCATTTGACGTCACAAGCGCTTGAACTTTAAAAATTAATTTAAAAAAAAAACTACTTATCGTATCGCAAAAATTTTTTCACCTATGATGTTCATACATGTTACTCTATCATATTTAAAAAAAAAAAAAAAAAAAAAAAAATTGAAAAATCGAAAACTTCCCTTATTGGGAACAAGCAAAGGAATGTTGGAATGCATCATATTCGATTTTGAGTTATACATATTCTATTTATAAGCAGTTTTATGTCTTTGTGATCGTCTACTGGAGCACTTACCCTACTTACGCTCAGTTTTTAATTATATGAGATGGTTTGCACTTAAAACAACAATGTAATAGTGAATTTGCCTTAAGTCTTACGAAAATATCTTCAAATGAGCTTTAAAAACTTTTATTTTCAGGATAACCTCAACATGTTTGGTATATTATTAACTAGGTGAGAGTCAGTAAGTTTTTTTCTTTTTTTATTTTTTCGTGGTACTTTCAGTCTAGTAAGTCAAAAAGTTTATTTCGTAGCATTTTTAAAGTTTTAAAAATTTTCTTTTATAGTCTAGAAATGATTGTGCAATTTTTATAAATTTTTATGGAAGTATTTTTAAAAATGCTAAAAGTGATAGTTAATTATTACTTTTTACTAAAACTACATCAAAAAAGGCAATGCGGTCGTTTCCGAAATTTTAAAAGTATTTTTTTCTGAAAGAGCGTGCTTAAAAATATAATATTTGACAATTTTTTAAAATAATGTGACAAAGTTTACTATTTTTTAACAATTATTTTAACCGGTGCGCAGATTCAATTTCATTTTTACGCTTCTGCACATGACATCAAGGGTGGGGAAATACCATTCACTGATGCCATTAGCGCAGAGGACAAAATTTAATTCGCTTCTATACTCACATGTATTGGCAACGATATGGTTCATAGCAAGCTTAGAGCACAATGTTTATTCGCTTCTGAATATCATAATCTGGAAACGCGGTAGACAGCAAGCGTAAGCATTAAGCGGGCCAATGGAATTGCACGACAATGTTCATCATTTGTGACGTTTAAAGACCGCACCGAATTTGAAATATCGGAGAGTTAAAAAAATTAATTAAAAATTAAACGTTTTGAAAATAAAAGCTTTTCCTCGCTCCATTATTATCATTATTATTATTATTTTTTTTTTTCATTATATGAACTTCAATGACAAGAGTAGTACTTTTGACTGATGGAAAAACAACTCCATTACAATGCTTCTAAACATAGCTTTTCTTAAAAAAAGGGGGGAGGGCTCCGAATGTGTTTGGATATCTTAAACACTGCTTAGTATAGGTAATGTGCAGATTTTTCTCTTTTGGAGAGCTCCTGTTATTAAGCGGTTCATGATACTTGGGGGGTTGGGGGGCATTGCTCCTGGGGGGAGATGCACCCCTGCATTATATATACAATGGGATAAGAAAAATAAGTTGATAAATAAATGAATGAATACTTTTCATGAGAAATTTCCAATGACAGTGACTTTTGTGTAAAAGTTAAATGAATTTTCGTGAAAATTATATTTCTCGATAAGTTGAAATAACTTAAATTTTGTGCACTTGGGAAAAATTGCAATTGATATTTTGTTTGCTATAATATATTGAAACTTGAGAAAATTAAAGTGGTGTGTAAGATGTTCTGGTGACAAGATTAGAATCTTCTTTACTAATAAAAAAGCTGAAAGTCTCTCTGTCCGGAGGATGTCTGGATGTATGGATCTCTGTGACGCGCATAGCACCTAGACCGTTCGGCCGATTTTCATTAAATTTGGCACAAAGTTAGTTTGTAGAATGGGGGTGTGCACTTCGAAGCGATTTTTCAAAAGTTCGATGTGATGCTTTTTCTATTCCGATTTTAAGAACAAAAATTTCATAAGATGGACGAGTAAATTACGAAATTATCATAACGTGGAACCGTAACATGGGCACAAGCCGATTGGCAAGATACGAAATTATCATAACGTGGAACCGTGACATAGGTACAAGCCAATTGGCGAGAAAATGACCTTTTAATTTTCCACTACGAGCAAAGCCGTGTGGGTACCACTAGTAAAGAAATAAATTAGCACTGCTGCAGATAATCTAGTAGTAAATTTCTATGGAAATCTGACACTCTAATTGTGAATTTCTAATTTTTTTCCACATTACAACTAGTAGGAAAAAAACCCGTCTGCCTTAAGTGATCAAGGGAAAAAAAAAACATATTAAAGTGGATGGGAAAAAAATGAAACAAGAACATGATATGATTATTCGCAACTCCAGAGCTCGAATACGCCACCTAGCGGTGATTAACAATACTAAAGAAGAAGGTAAAACATTCCGTTCCGCGTGTTTTCTTTGGGGAAAATTACAGGCTTCAGACAGTTTGTGGTGTAATGTAATTTCAGAGGAATAGAAAAGAAAGTTTCATACAAACACGATTAAAAATTGCTGTCATTCGTTAAGCTTCAGAGCAAGTTATGAGTTACAGCATCTGTTTGTTTTACTTTTTTCATCCGCCATTAGACACTGGTTGCAGCGCCCCGTCTAGTTTATTGGAGTTGCGAATTCCAAATTGCAAAATTTAGAGAAATCGCAGACGGGTGTAAACGAGTTCCAGTGAAGGAAATTGAACGTGCAAAATTGAGAGAGATAGAGAAAGAAGAAAAAAAAATATTCGGCGTAATAAAGTGAAAACGAGTTAGAGTTGTAAAAACAAAACCGAAATAAAAGAAAGAAGCTGCAGAACTTGAGTTAATTTTTTTTTTTTTTTCCGTTCACACCCACAAGACGGTAGGCAAACTGTAACTGTTGGAGGAAGGCGGCAGCACGCACGTGCTAGGGTTGCCATAATGATCTTAAAGCCCCTTTGAGAACTTGCGATGAAGACGCCAATTTCGCGTAAGTAATTTCTTTTGACATCGATGGATTTGGAAATATTTTCGTGTTTTCGATATAGTTTTTAAGTACAATTTGCATGCTAACAAAACAAAGAAGGGCTAGATATTTCGAGGCCTAGACACTCTTGCTTCCTATGGTCATTGTAAAATTTGTTCATTTATTTCCTTACTTATCATATAAAGGGTGTGAAAAAATTAACGCAAGATTTGATTTTGTTGCCATTTGTGCAAAATAGTGTTGGCATCTCTGAAAAAAAAAAAAAACAATTGATAGCTGAGAGGTTAGGGTAATCAAAAATGGAGCGTTATACGATACAATAACGCGCTTTCATTATTGAACAATTGTTTCAAAAATAATGAAAGTTGAGGCTGGTCAAGCAGTTACTGTTATTGGCGCTCGGTATCACAACACGGTAATGCACGGGTGGTTGTGGGCTTGTTGACATAGACCTTTGAATTCAAATAACCCCATAAGAAGAAATTTAATAATGTTAAATCACACGATCTAGGGTGCCAATTCTGATGACCGAAACGAGAGAGTACGCGACCAGGAAATGCCTTATGCAGTCATTGAAATGTTTCACTCTCTCTAGCTGTATGGTACAATAACACCCCATTTTTACTAACCCTAAGCTCTCAACTGTCAAATTGTTCTTTTTTCATGGCTGCCAACAATTTATGAAAAAAATGGTGGCAAATTCAAATCTTGCGTTAATTTTGGGACACCCTTTACTTTCTCAAAACGCCTTTAATTTGATTCAAAGTCACGCAGGGACTGATTTACGGCAGGGCATTCGGGGCCCGGGCCCGGAGCACCAAAGGAAAGGGGGCACCAAATTTCTGTCATCATTTTTTTTAGGGACCAGTGTTCGGGGCTTATTAAGTAAAGGGAACAAAAAATTTTTGTCATTTGACATTTTTTTTTTATTAATTGAAAGAATATTAGCCAATTGTTGTGGAGAACGATCATTTTCGCTATTGAAGAGAATTAAGTGTCCTTTGCGTACTCTCATTTCTGATAGTAAATTATCTTTATTAGCTCTATTATCAATAGAAAGAAGTTTGACCTAAAACTGGATTATGAGGACATTATAGATGAATTTACTACAAGAAAACAAAGGAGAAAACATATAAAGAATCATTGATGCACAGAAAGCACATTATGATTTACCTTTACCATTTGTATCATAGTTTTTTCCATCTGCGACTGTAAAACATTTTCTAACATGAAAACCATAAAATTATTTTAGATTTATAATGTTACAAATTCTGTAGATAGTAATTATTTTTGTGATTAATTTGTCTAAATTTGGCGTTTACTAAGTTATCTGTCATCTAAAATTATTGTAGTAACGTAACCTGTAAATAGTTTCTTGTAATGAATATACAGCCCCTACACATTCGGCTGAAGTATACGGTCCCCTATTTTTCATTGATAAAATTTGTGAAAGAAAAGAAATAAAATAACGGTCTACGATTTTCGAGAAGCATTTGGAATCTTGTGGAATATTTGAGAGCTCTCTTTTCGGTGTGTATAAAAAGCCGTTACGCATGATAAAAAGTTCAGTTTCGAGTTAGTTTTAGCTTGTGAATCGTTGCAGCGGAAGGCTGGAGAGCATTTATTGCTCTGTTTTGTGACGCCTTTTGAGCTGTGTTGTTTTTCGTATTTGGAAGTAAATACGTGTGTAACCGTTGAGTTTACGGTGTTGTGTGATATTTGCTTAATTGCTGATGATTCATTTAGCAGTTGTTAACGATCTTTCCTGTACATAGTGTAGATAAATTTCCTGTGTTTCCCCCAAGAACAGTGTCGTCCTTTCAAGAAAGTGGAAGTCGCACCGGATCCGTTAAAATATTAAATGATTTCTTTGCAAAACATTTTAATTATTAACTTTTTTCGTATGAAATCGATATTTTAAAGTTTTCTTTCTATCAAAATAATATCCAACACTTACCTTCACATTTTTTGTGGGGGGGGGGGGGGGCGGCACCATATCTGCCAGTGCCCGTCGCACCCAGGTGTGTAAATCGGTCCCTGAAGTCACGTCTTATTTTTTTAGGTTTCTCAAAATTTGCACTAATTGTGACTAAATGTTGCACTAATAGTTCAACTATTAAATTGAACTCACAAAATTCAAAAGAAAAAAGCCTTCAGAACTCAGGATAAAAAACACTTTTCACAGCTGTTAGAAAATGAAACTACAGAGAGATGTAAATCACTAATATATAAACCACATATAAAAAATATAAAAAAGGAATTGGCCATGATGCCATTCAATTTTTACATAAATTTTAACAAAGACTGGAAATATTCAGTAAATTACCGCCCAATTAGCCAGGGCTAAAGCAGAAATACGTGAAATACACCGCCAGCTCAGTCAATTCCAGTCGAGGACTGCAGTTTCGTGCTCATTGGCACTCATGAGCCCGGCATAGGAAAGTGACTGAGCTGGAGATGGAAAACCTCTTAAGGAAGCCAAGAGTGCGAAACAAACTGGTAGCTAATATGCTACCTGTTTGTTTGGCTTCCTTAAGAGGTTTTCCATTTCCAGCTCAGTCACTTTCCTATGCCGGGCTCATGAGTGCCAATGAGCACGAAACTGCAGTCCTCGGCTGGAAATGACTGAGCTGGCGGTGTATTTCACGTAAAGACTGGAAATATTTAAAGCAAAAACTTCCAATAGCTAAAAAGGGTTTCTAGTAGCAGAGACAAAAATTTTCAGAACTAAGCAAAAAATTCGGATGACTAATAAGAAAGAAAAAGTGTTATTAGTTCTAAAAACAAAGATAAAAATTATAATGACTAAGTATCTGAAAGTTAAACTAAAAATTGAAAATAAAATAAAAATCAAAATCAGTTTACTCCGAAGTTTAAATTTTAAGAGCTAAGGAAAAATTCTAAAGAATGAAAGAAATATTTTAATGTGTGAAAAATAACACTAATAATCGGAAATATTAAAATTATTCTAAACTAACATTTTTCAAACTTTTCTTATAATTTTGTGCTACAATTCGTTTCTTCTACGTTTGTACGTTTAAGAGCGGGTAAAAAGCGCTCGAATTTAAATAATTCCTGTTAAAAAGTAATTTACATAGTACTAGAAATTGTAATTTAAGTGTAGACATCTCGTTATTTAACTATAATTAACTCATTAATTACACTGGAGGACAATTTTTAACACAGTTTCTGTTGAATTCGATTTTTGAGCTATATGTTGGATTTAAATATGTCTGCTGATTTCAAAACTGTAGCTAATTTTATTCTACTACGTCACGGTTTTTTTTTCAACACTCTATGTGACCGTGACCGTGGGAGATTACGTATCACAGGGAGCCCTGCTACTCACCTATTAGCTGACGTAAATAGTTTTAATCTTTACTAATAATAAAGCTGAAAGTCTTTTTGTCCGGATCTCTGTCTGTCAGGATCTCTCTCTATCCGAATCTCTGTCTGTCAAGATCTCTGTGACGCGCATAGCGCCTAGACTGTTCGGCCGATTTTCAGGAAATTTGGCACAACATTAGTTTGTAGCATGGGGGTGTGCACCTCGAAGGGATTTTTCGAAAATTCGATGTGGTTCCTTTTCTATTCCAATTTTAAGAACAAAATTATCACAAGATGGACCAGCAAATTACGAAATTATCATAACGTGGAACCATAACATGGGCACAAGCCAATTGGCGAGATACGAAATTATCATAACGTGGAACCGTAACATGGGTACGAGCCAATTGGCGAGAAAATGCACCATACATTATTTGTAAATATGCAGCCGAGCCAAAAGACCTTTTAATTTTTCTATTACGGGCAAAGCCGTGCTGGTACCACTATTTTAAAATAAAATGCACCTTTTTTAAAATAATAATGATATCATTATTCGTGATAAATTTTAATTCACTTTACTGTCTTGGCAAACATTAAATTTTCAGTATGAAATGCAAAATAATTCCGTGTTCATCCGTAACACAAATAGGTATTAGTTTTTGTATTGTGTGTGCATTGTATGATGTAGATGTTTTGCTAATGGGTCGCATTGATCCCTATGTAGCGTAAAAACTTAACGTGGTACACTAAAACCGAGACCATTTCTTCAATTCCAACTATTAGTTCAAACTCTCCCTTATTTATATATTGTTACAAATTCTGTAAATAGTAATTATTTTTGTGATTAATTTGTTGTAATCTGGCTAAATTAGGCGTGTGTTCCATTATTTTGCAACTAAAATTATCTTAGTAACGTAACCTATAAATAGCTTCTTGTAATGTACATACAACCCCCTAACATTAGACTGAAGCATGCGGTCCCCCTATTTTTTCATTGATAAGATTCGTGAATGAATAAAAAGAAAATACGAGAAGCATTTCGAATTTTGTGGAAACTTCTCTAAGATTTATAAATAGCCACAGCCAACGGCGAGATGAGTTAGTCTCGAGTTAGTTTTTGCTTGTGAGTCGTGTCAGCGGTGAGCTGGAGAGCATGTATTAGCTCTGTGTTGTGAAGCCTTTGAGTTGTATTTTTGCGTATTTGGCTGTAAATACGTGTGTAACCGTTGAGTTTATGGTGTTAATTGATATTTGCTTAATTGCTATCGTTGATTTAGCAGTTGCAGCTACATTTCTTGTACATAGTTGTAAATAAATCTCCTTTGTTTTCTCAAGAACTGTGTCGTCATTTCAAGAAAGTTTGAAGCTGCACGGAACTAGTAACAATATCTTATTCAAATTTTCAATCGTTAGTAAAATACTTTTTATTTATCCATCAGATACGTTTTTTAAAAGTTGTAATGGTTGACACTTGATGTTAATACAGTTTTTTCAAATATTAATTTATTAATTACATTTAATCCCTATTTTCCACTTAATATTGTGATTATGTCATATGTATATGCATATTTATATTAATTGTAATTATTTAATAAAAAGTAACTAAAATAAAATTTTTCTTTGCTGACCTCAGTAGGAATTGACTTTAAAAAATTTGTTTTGATATTACTTGTCTACTCAGAGGACATAAATCAATCAAAAACACGCCGCATATCTAAGACAACCAAATCGTTGTTCTCTGGTGTTATCTGTTAAAAGATGTACCCCCCCCCCCCAGACATTTTGGAAGAGTAAATGCAGCTGAAGTGCACTTTCTGCAGTGTTTAAAACGTAGGCAGGAAAGACTGTTTTACAGAGATTAACAATAAGAGATGTCGAAAATAATTTAGAATGGGCTTTTGTGAAAATGTTGCCAAATACTGCCAAGCTGACTCTAAAGGGAGGAAAAAATTAGACCAGGTAAGTAAATGAGAGTTTGAAACCCATTCTTTTGGGTTTAGGGTTAGTTTTGGCGCTTATCTTATACATGATGCGCGATGACATAGCAATTTAAGAGCCATTGTCTGTAAGAATCAGGCAGTTTAAAGCATTTGTGATTGTTGACATTTTTAATTTTTTATATTTTCACATATATTGTTCCTTATCATGCATGTAATGTAAATCCGAAATTTGAGCTTTGTCTGACTCACCGTTTTTGAGAAAACAATTTTTTTTTGTTTAGGGGGCGTGGCACATTTTTGCTGGTTTTTCAAATTTGCAGATTTTAATGTGCTTGTTGCTTGAAGCGTCCTTATAATGACATGGGTTTTTTAATTCCATATTACTATATGGTCTTGTTAGATACTGTTACAGCTGTCAAATCGGTGACACTACGAGGGCGAAGCCCACAAACTCCGTTTAAAAATGACCGAAAATGAATTTTTTTCTATATTCAAGGTCAATTTTCTCAAAGCGCCTTCATGATGACACCAACATTTTTAGATCACTTTCTAGCCACACTTACATACATCAAAAATATGTATCAAAATCGGTGTCACTATAAGGGCGCCAGAAGATATTGGAACTTTTATTCGATAAATTTAAAAAAAACACAAATATTTAGAATCTAATTACAACTGTCGCCCTCATAGCAGAGATCTGATACTACATTAGGTTGATAACCAACATGTTTGTCTAACATTTGCACAAAAAAAATCGGTGTCACTCCTATTATTTTTGGAAATATAATCGTTCCAAGTTAGTACGTTATGGCGTTTTTTTACATTTATTTATTTAATATTTTCACACCCAGATTTTTTTTAAACATATTTATTTTTAATTTAATACAAAGAAGTGTACCTTATAACATAAACAGCTTTGGGCAGCAAGAGAGTTTTTTTCTTGAATAGAAAATGCCCGTTTTGATATAGGTACCAGGTGGATCTATTGTGCATAACATGTCTAAACTATTATATCAATACTCGTCTTGTTTTTCCGGCCAAACAAATTTATTTATTCCAATTGTTCTTGACATGCATTTGACCTAAACTTGCAAATGGTCATCTTCTACTATTTTTCTGGGATACCCTGTTTTCCCATGCTTTAGTGCTACAAAAGTAGCAGTTTTCAATAAGAGATGACCGTCTTATGGTTGATTTGATTCTTAATGTTATCTTCGTTTTGGTCTACGTTATCCTCAAATTCAGTTTCAGATTCTGAATGTTCTCTTTCTTCAATATTCTTATTTGATGTATTGAGAATTCATTCGTTTTTTTGTTTCTTCCATCGAAAAAAAAGGGATAGGATTTGGTTCATAGTATAATACTCTGAAGCAACGAACAGTTTTTTCCCCGTTACGAACTGCATTTCTCATCAAGTGTGCAACTTGACAGGGATGTTGTTTTTTCCCAGTATTTTCACCAATCGTAAATTGTTCTTATAAATACTGCTTCTGCTTTGAAGTGAACTTGAACTGAGCTCGTAAAGATAGGGCCCATCCAATTTCATTAAATTGAACTTGTGGCAATGCAAGGGTATTTATTAGTTGAAAATTTGAAGCATTTATATAAGATGTTTGTAAGAGCTTATCTCTATACATCTTTCGTATAAAATCCATTGGCAAGTTGAGGTCAAATGTATGTCAAGAACAATTGGAATAAATAGATTTGTTTGGCCGAAAAAACAAGATGAGTATTGGTATGATAATCTAGACATATTATGCACAATACATCCGCCTGTACCTATATTGAAACGGGCATTTTCTATTCAAGAAAAAGACGCTCTTACTGCCCAAAGCTGTTTATGTTGAAAGATACACTTTTTTGTATTAAATTAAAAATAAATATGTTCAAAAAAACTATCTGGGGGTGAAAAGATTAAATAAATAAGTATAAAAAAAGCGCCATAACGTACTAACTTCGAACGATTATATTTCCAAAAATAATAGGAGTGACGCCGATTTTTTTTGTGCAAATGTTAGACAAACATGTTGGTTATCAACCTAATTTAGTATCTAATCTCTGCTATGAGGGCGACAGTTGTAGTTAGATTTTAAATATTTGTGTTTTTGTGAAATTTATCGAATAAAAGTTCCAATATCTTCTGGCGCCCTTATAGTGACACCGATTTTGATACATATTTTTGATGTATGTAAGTGTGGCTAGAAAATGATCTAAAAATGTTGGTGTCATCATGAAGGCGCTTTGAGAAAATTGGCCTTGAATATAGAAAAAAATTCATTTTCGGTCATTTTTAAACGGAGTTTGTGGGCGTCGCCCTTGTAGTGTCACCGATTTGACAGCTGTAACAGTATCTAACACGACCATATAGTAATACGGAATTAAAACATCCATGTCATTATAAGGGCGCTTCAAACAACAAGCACATTAAAATCTGCAAATTTGAAAAACCAGCAAAAATGTGCCACGCCCCCTAAACAAAAAAAAATTGTTTTCTCAAAAACGGTGAGTCAGACAAAGCTCAAATTTCGGATTTACATTACATTCATGATAAGAAACAACCTATGTGAAAATAAAGAAAATTAAAAATCCCAACAATCACAACCTGCCTGATCCTTACAGACAATGGCTCTTAATCTGTGCTTTAGAGGCTAGATCCGCTATATAGATAGGCCGACGCATCAGCTTAAGTTTAGCCATTTTGGATCGGATTCTTCATTGTTGCGCTACTAGGGTTACCACAATAAAGTTTCAAATTTCGCCAAGTTTGCCGAAAATAATATTTTACTTAATAAACAATTCACGTGCCGCTAATAATTGCTCACAGTGAACAATCACCAAACGCGATAACTCGTAAGAAAAGACAACCTCTCAAACACGCGCTCCGATCCAAAATGGCTAATCTTAAGCTGATGCGTCGGCTCGTATATATAGGGGTCTTATTAGAGGCTAGAGGCATTCGTCCTATAACAGGGGATCTCAATATGGGATGGTGGGGGGGTCCCTTCTAAGGAGGGAGTGGGATAGAATAATTTCAAAAAAGGCGTGAATGTTTAAAATATACATTAAAAATTCAAATTTGCAATAAGTTGCTCAATTTTGCGGTCACATGTAAATATTTTTGAGATTAAAGCTTCTTTTGAGGTTTTTAGTGCAATTTTCATCCACGTTTAATTGTATCCTAGATAACCTCAAATTAATTTGTATTTAGTTTCTTGTTTTCATGTGATAAAAATATTATGCTGAAAATAAAGTTGGTGTAGTAATATTAAATTTTATGTGCGAACTTATCAATGCTTCTGCTATCAACTGAATTAACCAGCTTCAGTTTTAAACTCCAATTGCACTACTTGTAATGACCAGATATATAAGTATTGTTTGGGGCTGGGGCATGCACAGAAATTTTGGGGCCCGTCACAAATGACTTTTCCGGGACCCCCTCCATACTGTTTACCCCCATATTTCACCCCTAGTTTTAAAAATATTGGGCCGCCTTCAGACTGGAGCCCGGGTCAACAGGTGTCCTTTTTTACTCCCCCTGTACACACCCCTGGTTTGAGGGGGGGGACGTGACCTTATATCAGACCTCAAAGGGGGGCGAAAAGCTTGAAAGGTTGAGCACCACTGTTCTATAAGGTACAGGAAAATGTTGCAGTATTGTGAGTTGCTGTTTTTACTTGGAACTCTGTAATTATGCCTCAGGAGAAACCTTTCGTTCCATGAGCTCATTTCGAGGGACTTCTTAATTGTTTATGAGTAAAACAAAAGGCAAAATAAAAAAAAGCCACACGCTCGCACAAAATTAAAAATTGGGATTATATTTTCATGTATATCAAGAAGGAAAACATAAATGCATAATATAGAAATTTGTTGTGCTTCATTCCAGTTTGAAAAAACACCCTTAAACAAATATTTACGGTATACTAAAAGTGCGAAAATAAAATACGCACATTGAAAAATAATCGTTTATAATTAACTCTAATTATTACTTCAAAAGTATTTTTTCCAACGAAAATATTTTTCAGCTCACTTCTTACAATTCAAACTTTCTGCACAAATTTCAAACATACATTTTCTACACGCAGTGCAAATCAAGTTGCATGGTTTAATTCCGCCATTTTTTTTAATTTTTTTTACTGCGTACCTCACACTGCTGCAAGATTCACACAGAAAAATTTTCTTTCATTTATCTTTACACCCTTCTTGCGGTCTTTTTTAGTCATTTCTTCACTTTTTCAGCAATAACGCTGGAAGTAAATTATGGTCTATATAGGATGAAAATAATTGTAACAAACAGCTGTGCAATCGCCAGTGGAACTTTTTCGGCATGGATTCAATTCTATCATTCTCAATGAAAGAGGTAAAACTCGCGCCTTGTAATGTCAGAATAAATTGTTCGCTTCAATGTAAAACATGTCAGCAAGTAGGATAACATTTTCATGCAAAGAGTATCGAATGTGTCTGACTCAAATGAATTAATGATGGGGGGAAAAAAGCGCTTGAGCCTATGGCTTCATCTCAAATAAGCATGTTAATGTTCCACCATTAAAATATTATTTTTGCGAACCCTCTTAGTACCTCTAGCGAACCTTTGGGGGTTCGCGAACCACCGGTTGGGAACCGATGCTCTAAAAGGAGAACTTTAAAAGAGTAAACTACGGGATGCATTCCCGTACTAAATTTAGTTCAATTCATTGCATAACGTTTTGAGTCCACAAAAAAAAAAAAAAAAAAAAACTCAGAGAAAGCATTTGCCGAAAACGGTCAAAATGGATGTGACCTTTCAAACCATATACGCACGTAATTTTTTTTTAAATCAAAAACTTTTAGGTATCCAATAACTCTTCCATACATCAGACACAGAAGATCAAATAAAAATCACACGATAAAACTGCAAACCAGGAAATCAAAGAAGTCGGATAGTTGTAAATAACCCGACAAACATCGCCCCACAGCATCTTACTCTTCAGTGACAGCATATTTCAACGGTATATCAGACAAAAATCAAGACTAATAAACTGATTCTGGGAAAACTGTTCACACTCACCAAATAAATCTGATTTGTAAGATTTCAATCATCCCCCTCCCCGAGAATTGCCCTGAAATGAGCTTTTGGTTCTAATTGTATACATCCTCGTATAAATCAGTTTCGATAAAAATCTGATTACGATGGCTAATAGCATTTTTGGCGCCTACTTCTGATTCGAGATCATGTACCCCACGCTGTAGTTTATTTTCCTTCGTTTGCTTTCCAGAGTTTGCTGTTTTTTAGGAAGCAGTTATTTATTTATGCTGATTGAATGTTTGATGTTTTGAGAGTCGCTGTATACGTGATACGAAGCAGGGATCAAAATTAAGATGTACAAGTTTAGCGTCATCGACACAAGTTGTTTCGGTTAAAGTTGCCAAAATTTTCTGTCTAGGCATCATTTTAAAATTCAAGAGCAGTAAACCATTTTTTTTTCGAACCCTTTTAAACCGGACTTCACTTAATCCGAGCAGCCATTTAAGCATACATACTGTATAAAATTTAAATGAAAGAAAAATTAGCACAATAATGTATTTTTGCAGGTCGTATTTTGAATTTTTGTAATTTTCTCTTTTGCAGTTTCATTTATAAGATACTCTTGAATTCAAATCCAATTTTTACTGGGTATAGTAGTTTGTTATGTACCTTGGCGGCTTGGCGCCATTTTTTTAATATCTTGTTTAATCTGGTTTTTTTTTTCCATTAATTAGGACGATCTGGATCCCCTGTTAGTTCGGGTTAATGAAATTCTACTGTGTTGATAAATAAGAGATAATTATTGTTTAGTAAAATACAGTCGAATTCTTTTATAGCGAGCGCGACGGGACCGTAATATTTGTTCGTTAAAAATGAGTATTTTCTTTCTTTTTTTTCATTTAGGTGCAGTGCCAATGAAATTGGTTAATTTGCTTTGAACTGTCTTATTATTTTTATTTCTTTTTACAAAAAAGGAAGTATTGTATTCGCGAAAAAAATTTCACTCAAAAATCGACCTTAATTTCCATTTTACTCACCCCCGAATGAATATTGATTTTTTTTCCCGACTCGACCACATGTGGATAAGTACCTAAGAACGTATAGACACGCGAAATATCCCTAATGATGATTCCCGAGTTAATTACAACGAGTTTTCTCGTGACGTCTGTATGTACGTATGTATGTATGTGCGTATGTGCGGATGTGCGTTTGTACGTATGTATGTCGCATAAATCAAGAACGATAAGTCCAAGAAAGTTGAAATTTGGTACGTAGGGTTCTTTTGCCCCTTTTTGTGGGGAAATCATTGTTAATTTCGATGTAAACTCAAATGTTGTTATAATTTTATCGGACACTTGGCGATATATCGCTAGTCTTTTGGTCGCCAAGTTTTGTCGCCACCTTGGCGACAAATTTGTGCCGATTTTCGTTTTTTAAATCTGGTTTCAATTTGGCCACTGTTGGTGATATTTAGAGAATAAGCTATTGAATCGCATTAAAATTACCAGTAATGGGGAAATGACATTAAATTGGAGTAAAAGGAACTCATGTGATGCCCACATCAGCTCGTTTCTTGAGTTATTGTATTCAGAAGCATACTTATGCCTCGAAGAACCTTGTCATTTGCACCCCATGACTTCGAAAAAAGTTTGATGTTTTTTTCTCATTAAAAGTCATTGAGCGTGTTCAACTTTAAATTCCACACATTTGGCGTTATCTTCTCTCGTGGATTTCACTATATTTTTCAGTCGAATTAGCTTGAGTTTTAGATACAATATCTTCGAAAGTAAGTTCAGTAACCCCTCGTTATAACGTTCCTCGTTATATCATTCATTCGCTATATCGGGAATTTTCCTCTGTCCACTGGAAAAAAAGAGGTACTAAAACCAGGGGCGTGCACAGAAATTTTGGGGTTCGTCACAAATGACTTTTACGGGCCCCCCTCCATATTGTTTACCCTTACGTCCCTACACATACTTCACCCCTCATTTTTAAAATCTTGGGAACCTTTCACGCTCTGACCCGTACCAACTGATGTCCCTTATCCCCCCCCCTCTGTGCACGCCCCTGGGTAAAACTTGAAATCACTTAGTACATTTAGACTTGTATGTATTTTTTTGGGAAATTCTTTACCTTCCCTTTTCAGCCAATGAATAAAACAGGAATGTATGTAGGGGAGAGTGTTGTACTTTGGAACGTTTGTACCTTGGGACATTGCTAATTTCTAAGAATCTATTTTTAGCAGCCATGTTTTTGCAATCTCTAATAGTAACTTCACCACTAAATGGTGCCATAGTGAAAATCAACATCAAATGAGTAAAATTGACGATTTTGTGAGAGAGAGAAAATTTCATGACTCAAAAGTAAATATTTTCTTCATTTTTATTTCATTTTCTGTCTTTCTATTTGTAAAACTAATCAACTGAATTTTATTTCGTTATAAAAGAGAAGTACTTTAAATATTTTGGTTATGAGAAAATAATGATAGTGCTTCTAGATTGACCATCATTTTAGATTTTCTTAAACCTCGTGTTGATTGTACCTTGGGACAGCCAAATATATTCTACCTTACGACACGTTCCAAGGTACAACATAGGCATGGTTCTTAGTAATTAAGATATGTTTTGGAATATGGAACAATGTTCTAATCTTATGTAGTCTTTTAAACACATTTAATGAAGGATAATAATTCATAATTCATTGGTCATAAATTAATTCACTACCATGGAAATATATCTATATATATATATATATATATATATATATATATATATATATATATATATATATATATATATATATATATATATATATATATATATATATATATATATATATATATATATATATATGGCTGTTTCCTGAATCATGAAGACTTTCCCATAGTACAACAGGATGTGTCCCAAGGTACAATAGGATGTTATACCTTGGGACAGCTTGGAACTTTTACTTTAAATAGCTGGCAGTATTTTATTTTCTAACTGTCTGAATTAAAAAAAGAATATTGCATATAGAAATACATATGTTAGGGTGTTTTAATGTAACTTTTAGATTTTAAATTTTATTCAAATAATTGACGTAAAAAATTAAAATATGAAAAGTGTCCCTAGTTACAACACTCTCCTCTAAGGGAATGTATGTAAAATGTGCTACGAACATTATGAAATACAGCTTCTATTCTGGCATTAGAAAATATAGCTTCTTAAAATAGCTTTAGAAATTTTAAGTAAATTTTAGATAGTTTACCTTCTTAAAAAATGCTATTAGCAGCGTTTAACTTACACGGGAGCTCACGATATGTCAGTTTCTGCACAGGGGCAGGCACACGGGGGAGGGGAGGGAGAAATCTATGTAGGGCGTAAGGGTGCACAATATGGAGGGGGCCAATAGAAGACATTTGTGATGGGCCCCAAAATTACTGTCCACGCACCTGCTCTTGCACTTCTTTTCAATTTTAAGTAAATTTTAGATAGTTTACCTTCTTAAAAAATGCTATTAGCAGCGTTTAACTTGCACGGGAGCTCACGATATGTCAGTTTCTGCACAGGGGCAGGCACACGGGGGAGGGGAGGGAGAAATCTATGTAGGGCGTAAGGGTGCACAATATGGAGGGGGCCAATGGAAGACATTTGTGATGGGCCCCAAAATTACTGTCCACGCACCTGCTCTTGCACTTCTTTTCAATTTTAAGTAAATTTTAGATAGTTTACCTTCTTAAAAAATGCTATTAGCAGCGTTTAACTTGCGTGGGAGCTCACGATATGTCAGTTTCTGCACAGGGGTAGGCATACGGGGGAGGGGAGGGAGAAATCTATGTAGGGCGTAAGGGTGCACAATATGGAGGGGGCCAATAGAAAACATTTGTGATGGGCCCCAAAATTACTGTCCACGCCCCTGCTGTTGCACTTCTTTTTAATTTTAAGTCAATTTTTACATTTTTCAAGAAATTCAAGATCGGAAAATTCAAGACTCATGAAGATCGGTTCTGCATAGGGCTCCCACACTTTTTTGTTACAAATTACGCCCTGGATATTAAGGCTCAGTTTTGAATAAAATATTTTTAAAAAATCTTATGGTTGATTAGCCATATTAACCTCATTAGAGAAATATAGAAACTTTTTCTTTTCAAAACAGGGGTGCCTATCCTCCCTCCCCCCAAGTTTAATGGTAAAAATCCACCCCCCCCTCATTTTTTACAACCCTCTTTCTTTTTTTAAAAATCTTTTACTCTCTTTGTTTGTTTATTTATTTATTTTTAAATTTTTATTTTAAAAAAATATTGTTTTATTAGAAAAGTTCTGTGCTACCTCTATGACAAAAAAAAAACGCGTACACATAGACACACGTATTGGATAAATAAGTGAAATAAAATATAGACAGAATAAAATAAAATAAAATAAGTAATTTAAATTAAAAATTAATTAATAATTAAATTTAAATAAATAAATAAATAAATCCCCCCCCCCCGCAATTTTGATGTCGTAACTTGCGAAATAATCCCCCCCCCCAGGGGCACCCCTGTTTCAAAGGAAGAATGGTCTGAAAAAGGTACCGGCCTCCTGCTTTTATATCGTTAACGTGTGCGTGTAATCTTTTAGCCTTGTGCAGGAAACCTTTGATTAGCGTGGGGTTTCAAAATATGATTTTAATTAATGCGCAAAAGGTTTTTGACACCGTACCGATAAATATGCAGTAAGGTAGGAACGCCAAGTAAGGCTATGTGAATCAATAAGGCCAACCCCCTATTTTTAGATGTAGGATAGCGAAAATTCGCTAGATCGTGCTTTTATCGTCATCAGAAAACCTATCAGATGATAAAGTTTTACAAGCACTTTGTTACCAACAGGCAAAAGATAGCAACAGTTACTACAATAAAGTCTTGTCAAAATTGTCCGATGTTATTTTTCTTTAAATTTTGTTTTTTCATAGTTCACCGTAGTTTACTAGCACAAAATGAAAGTTGTTGATTATTCTAGAAAGCCTAATTTATGCAATTGTGGCAATATTAAGCGAAATGTAGTTCGGTTTAGCTGATGCTTTTGAATATTTTCTAGCCAAGTGTGATCAAAAGTAGCCAAAATGGCGAATATTAGACAAACCTAGAAAACCTTGAGTAGAAATTTGGACCTATTCTTTACAGGGACGGATACAAGGGACGGGCGATGGGGGTGATCGCCCCTCCCTTGAGGGTCTTCTCCACCTGTAATTTTTCGAAACTGAAGTTCAAAAAACTCAAATTTAGACGAGTTTCATTGATGTTGGGAGAAGAGAGATCAAGGTTTGGGACCCTATCTCGGAACTGTTTTGGAATGTAAGTGATCAACACTTTAAAATCAGTATGCATAGTAAAAGGTAAGTAATAAAAATCAATCGCCTCTCCCTTGAAAAATTTCTGGGTCCGCTCTTGATTCTTTACCAGTTGAAAAGTGTATTGCTTCAGAGGAAGTTTTGCTCAACTGTAGGTTGTAGGTAAAATCCATACTCCCGGTAATGAATCGATTCATTGTATTCCCTCTGAAAACGTGCCTTTTAGGTCTCAGCAAGAAATTCGACACAATCCCTTCTTAAATCATAGAGTTTCTTTTTTTTTCCCCTCTCAAAATAATCAAATGAATTTTATACTTTCATTGGATCTTGTTGACAAAGTTGTTTCATTTCTACAACTGAAATATACCCAAGCTTAGAAGATGGTTCGTAATTGTTGAAAAAGCATTCAGAAAAACTTATCTGACGACAATCTTTTTGAGCACCAACGTACTTATTAGGAAGTAGCTGTAAATGAAAAAGAAAAGAACCGGCTATTTAAGAAGGTTTATTAATGAACAAAACAACTGTTAAATAAAATTGATAAAGAAACAAGACAAACAACTGTTGTCAACAAGAAAACAACTGTTAAATAAAATTGATAAAGATTGAGATACGATCTAAAGAAGAGAACTTACGTACTAGAAATCCAACTGAATATATTCGCCGAGGGTTAGATGATTAAATTGATTGTTATCCCCAGCCCTTAGAGAAAAAGAGAGAGAGAGAGAGAAAAAAAGCCACTCTGGTCAACTGCAAAAACAATTTGTTTTTACTAAAAAATAAATTTCAAAAAAAAAAAAAAAAAAAAAATTAACTTGAATTCTGAAATTTTGAATTCAAGTTATGTTTTTCGCAATCACGAGTTGCGACAGGACCCTGCTCATTGGGGGCTATTGTTTCTAGAAACGGCTCCTGTCCCCCCAAGCCTGCCCTTCCTCCTGGTCGGTTAAGTGTGTATAGTTGTGTGTGTGTGTGTAAGCGCGCTTGCGTGCATGTGTAGGCTAGTGTGTGCACGTAGGCGTGTGTGTATGCACGTAGGCGTGTGTGTGTGAGCGTGCGCGCGCGCGCGCGCGTGTGTGTGTGTGTGTGTGTGTGTGTGTGTGTGTGTGTGTATGAGCGTGTGTGTGTATGATCGTGTGTGAGTGTGTATAAGCGTGCGTGTGTGTAGGACATGGACGCCACCGACCAGGAGAAACGGATTCATGGAGGCAGTGCTCGGAGCCGCGCCTGCAGAGGACGGTGGGCGGTGGTGCTGCAGAGGCTCGTGGTCCAATCTGAAAAAGGAACCGGACACCAAAAACGGTCAAATGAGAACAATAAGCAATCGTGATTGCTCAGAAAAACTTCTACTTTTTCAATACTAATATCCTTTAATTCAAAAATTACACAATGTAGTATGTCTAGGTATATTTTGAGCGCGATTTTTTTTTTTTTATACTTTTCAAAACTCACCATAACTATTTCAATTCTTTGTTAACTTCAATTGTTGAAGTACATTTCCGTAAACCACCCGAATCAAGTTAAAGCTGTTCTAGAATCTTTAACGGAAACGAATTACCGTTACGATCTAAATCAGCATCAAGTCGAAACATTTAACATTTGTTGATTCGGATGGTGGATATAAAAGTGTAGCATTTGTTTTTATTTCTCTTTAGATAACTAGTATCATCGATAGTGGAGCATTTCCTTTTCGGTTCGATTCAAGTTCCAATGCATTTAAGGCATAGCCTTCGACGTTCTAAATGGCATATGGTGCTAATTATTCAGCAGCATATTATCTAATCGTGAAAATTGGTGCATTTTTGTTCACTATAAATTATTTTATTTTAATCTTTCGATGAACTATAGCTTCATAATTTAAGGTTCTCGCCCTGAAAGAAAAAAAGGAATAGTTTGTTGCTTCGTTGTGCGAGTGTGCAATTTTCGCTGAAAATTTATGTTGGATTATATATAATCCAACCCGATAAAGGGTTGGATTAGTTGCTAAGAAGCCAAGAATTTTGAGCATGCCTTCCTTTCATTGCAAATGGAATTAATAACTTTTATGGTATTTTTCATTGGAATTGAAACAGTTTTAGAAACTTTTCGTACCCAAAACCCACTATTCTACAGCATAAGTCCCCTCCCCCTTAAAATGGTAGTTTGTATATCCACCCCTGAACATAACTAACAAACTAATATAACGTTATTAAAAATAAAGAGGGGGGGGGGGTCACAACCACTTTCGAAACACGCTGTAGTTAAAAAAAAAAAGTGTCAAATGGTAATTGATGAGGAAAGTTCATAAGTTAATTAATAATTGGATGCAACTAGTGAAGTTTTTGAATTAGTAACGGACAAGGCTAAAACCATTAAAAAAAAAAAAAAAAAAAAAAAAAAACTCTTTTTTAAACTTTAACTCTAAAGCACTTTCCAAAAAGAATTTGATCACTTTTAGAATAATAATTTAAACAATTCTATTTTCTACAACGTAGACTTTCAAGAGAAAATAAAGGGATTATTGTAGTTATATGTGGAAAAAATAGGGATTCCTGTAATTATCAGCGAGAAGAAAATCAACTGGAAAACTTTTCACGATTCACAGATTCTGATAGCAAATCCACACCATTCGAACATTAAAGAATGCTTTCTAATTCTTTTCTGTACTTTAAGGTGGTGTGCCCCTTGTCAATCTATTGAAGGGGCTAATCTCTTATCTCTTTCTCTCGTGGGAGAAACTTGTAAGGGCCAATAATCTTCCTCTTCTCCTAGTACATGTCACCCAGTTCAGTTTTAAAATCCACCTACTTTGCATTCCTTTCTATTGTGCCCCTCCTGTCAAAGGCTAAAATCTGTTGCTTTCAGAGCTTATGTATACGCCCCACCATTCTTGAGGTGGCATGAATGGGCTATGGTAACTCTCATCGCTTGCCAAAACTTCTTGCAATAAACTTTCCCTGTTTTTTTTTTTTTTTTTAAATTTATTGAAAATATTTCATCTGTAAAGAAAGATTCGTACCTGTCCAAACAGCCCAAATGAAGTAAAAACATATTTTATAAAAAAAATCTAAAAAATTCCATATGGCAATAATAAAAATATAATACTAAATCTTAACTAATAATAAAGCTGAAAGTCTCTCTGTCTGTCAGGATCTCTGAGACTCGCATAGCGCCTAGACCGTTCGGCCGATTTTCATGAAATTTGGCACAAAGTTAGTTTGTAGCATGGGGGTGTGCACCTCGAAGCGATTTTTCGAAAATTCGTTGTGGTTCTTTTTCTATTCCAATTTTAAGAACAAAAATATCATAAGATGGACAAGTAAATTACGAAATTATCATAACGGGGAACCGTAACATGGGCACAAGCCAATTGGCGAGATACGAAATCATCATAACGTGGAACCGTAACATGGGTACAAGCCAATTTGCGAGAAAATTCACCATACATCACTTGTAAATATACAGGCGAGCCAAAAGATCTTTTAATTTTTTCTATTACGGGCAAAGCTGTGCGGGTACCACTAGAAAGTAAATAAATAAACTCCGAAATTAGGCGAAAAGCAGATTCATCAAATTATCCCGTAAGTGAAAGCTTTGGACATGTTTAACAATGATTGTGTAGAATTTTTTCGGAAAAATCGGTGCTTTAATTTCGAACATCGGAATCTTCTCTCCCATTGATGTGCCATCTATAAATTCATTCATTCATTTCACCAGTGAGAATTCTGAGTTTTTGGCGAGGAAGACTTACGACTTTCTTCTCTCTCACCGCCAGCAAGAGCGATAACGTCCTTTCCTCGCCAAGCTGCGAAACACTGGTGGCGCCAATTTATTCCCTGACGTCACGACTCATGGGCCTCGCACCATACTTAGGAGACCAGAGCTAGCTTACTCCGTCTTTCGCCGCAAGGTGAACTGACTGCTCCTTAGAACGTTCTTAATTCCCGCGATTTGGTTTCGATTTTTGCCTTCGAATCGACACTCAATACGTCCCCAGCCTCGGTTCGAACGTGCGGTTTATCGTATCGCGACACGCCTCCGCTCATTGGGAAATTATCACTCACGGATGGAATTTTAGAAGGGATGCTCCGATAGTTTTGTGTACATTTTGGAACATTCACGTGGGACCGGCCGCGGCATCTTTTGAAGATTTTTTTATCGTGTGCGGAAGAAAAATTTTGACAGATTTATTTTTGGCAAGTTTTCGTTTGTTTGCCGTTCTGGAGATATGGAACTACATTGCGCGATGCTTTTTATCGTCGCGCTGTGTTCGATAATTGCTTGTGAAGTGGTCGCCTCGACATCGTCTGCCGTCGGGGATCGCAAGAGAGTGCGCCCACCCCTTGTGGAAGAGGAAGGAAAGCGCAAAATTCAAAAGCAAACACGTAAGTGATGATTTTCATTTCTTAGTACTAAATGTGATGCCATGCACTTAGAGTTCTCCGAATATCTGAGTTTTTGGGAAAAATTCATACTTTAGGAATTCATAAATATTCAATTAATGTCATCAGAGATATTGTTGGGAATTTTTTTCAAGGTGAAAAAATACTCCTTGCCATTTTTTAGAGGAGTGAAATTTATTCTTGGTGAGTGAAAGAAACGAAAACTATGTATAATGACCGGAAACGGTAATAGTGATTAAAAAAAAAACTTTCTTAGGATGAAAAATAAAGAATTTAAGAAATTATAAAAAGAATTAATAAATAAAAAAAAATAATAAATCCTTAAATGAAGAATAAAAGAAAGTATAAAATAATTTCTTTTATATATTCTTAGAAATATAAAAGAAAAATAATATTTTTTCTGTTATATCGTCGCCTCAGAGCAACTTTAAGATATCTAATCCCAGAAATAACACTTAAGATATCTTACTGTTGCTCTGATGCGACGATATTTCAAAGGATGAGATGAAAAATGGCAGGGAAAAAAGGAATGAGACCTATGTTGATATTCAACCTTTAGATGTTTGACACTTTATTTGAGAAACATGCGAAGCATTCCAAAGTAATGATGTTTATTTTCAAAAAATCCAATTACTTTTCCCTCATTTTTATCGATGCTAGATTTTTGTTTAAAAAGCAAAGCGTGAAAAGGCTCCGACTCGATTTTAGTGGCGTGTTTCGAGATTTTATGGCATATAATACGCTTCGAGGGGAAAATTATTTCTGTCGTCAATTGAAATATAACTCGGGAATTTCAAAAAAATAAGGAGAAATAATAAGCGTCTCTAGAAATAAGTTTCAACAAATATATTTTTAATCACAAAATTGTTTTATTTTATTTTATTTTTTAAGTAAAATAAAACACCTTAACTTTTGTATTATGAAATTTAATACATCAAAATATGAGCTTTCTGGGAAATAGCTTAGATACTTCAGAATTAAAACTTTTTCTTTCCCTGATTTGCATTTAATTGCATTTTTATTGTTTTTTTCTTGGTCACTATTGTTGGAAATATCATCTCCGAAATGCTTCCTTATTTTCTTTCAAAATATTCAGATGGTTCTAACAGAAGGTTGCTTTAAGTATCTTTTCCCCTTCGGAGACGTCAATCGAGTTACGCTTCAAAAATATCACTTTTTTGTTTTAAAAATATTTTTCATTGCTATATAAAGTGTTTCTGCCTTCTTTTAGTTCAACGTTTCAGAGCAGCGTTTCTCAAACTTTTTTCACCCGAGGACCGGCAAAGCTTTTGAAAAAAATTTAACGGACCCCAGTGAGTCCCCCCCCCCCTCCCCTGTCGTCGACTCGCTTTTACTGACCATTAAAAACTTGTCAAAACATTTTACCACGAGCAATGTGTTTTTTCGTTCTTTTTTTTTATAGTAATCTTTACTAATAATAAAGCTGAAAGTCTCTCTGTCATGATCTCTCTCTGTCCGGATCTCTGTCTGTCAGGGATCGCTGTGACGCGCATAGCGCCAAAACCGTTCGGCCGATTTTCATGAAATTTGGCACAAAGTTAGTTTGGAGCATGGGGGTGTGCACCTCGAAGCGATTTTTTGAAAATTCGATGTGATTCTTTTTCTATTCCAATTTTAAGAACTAATTATCATAAGATGGACGAGCAAATTATGAAATTATCATAACGTGGAACCGTAACATGGACACAAGCCAATTGGCGAGCTACGAAATTATCATAACGTGGAACCGTAACATGGGCACAAGCCAATTGGCGACTACGAAATTTTCATAACGTGGAACCGTAACATGGGTATAAGCCAATTGGCGAGAAAATTCAAAATACATTATTTGTAAATATACAGGCGAACCAAAAGACCTTTTAATTTTGCTATTACGGGCAAAGTCTTGCTAGTACCACTAATAACAAATAAAATGCATCTTTTTCAAAATAATAATGATATCATTATTTAACACTTTTCTTGTTGTTTAATAACTCACATTTTTATACAATATAAACATAGGAATAAAAAAAAACTTATTGTAACAATTTTACGTAAGTAAAGAAACGTTCGTGAGAAACCATAGAGAATTTCGAAAATTAATGTTAAGAAACTTTGTTCAAGATGTTTTACATATTATTGTTATTTAATTTAATTTACTTTATATATTCATTTATTTTTGAGTAAAGTTTTTTTTTTGACGGTGATAGAACAAAAACCTTTGAGGACCGTTCAAATTTTCCTGTGGACCGGTGCCGGACCTCCGGTCGTTCTACAGGAGAGGAAAAAATGCAACAATTATGATATTCAGATTTTTATTCAAGCAGTCACTTATTTTAGTAGAATTTTATAAAAATTGAAATGCACTACTCTGTTTTGACACTTAAATGTGTCAGAAAGCAAGTTAAAAACTAAGTAGTAGAATGTAGAGCAAAAATAATCTTACCATTTACGCGCATCAGCTGATGTATGCATGAATTAGCGGAAGAGATTAGTGTGCTTATTTATTAGTAGCAGGTTATGTTACGCATTGTAAAAGAGAAGTTTACTCTAAATTAATTGTGATGAAAATGTTTTCGACTTAAATCCGGGACGGCTGTGTTTATTGGATCAAAGAATGGTTATCAAATCTCTGAAGTAAATCGCTGAACAAAAAGTTGAAAGTGAATATTAAGAGTTCATAATTATAATATTAATAATAAAATAATATTAAAGATATTTTTTTTCACAAACAAGAAAGTAATATTGATTTTTTGAGCAAACTCGTACAAAAATTAGTATTAGTTCAATTTAGTGATTGGTTTAATTTCCGCACTATCGCAACCAGAAATATCTTCTGGAGGGGTTTTTTGACCGAAAATACCTTTTTTTTGGGGAGGGGGGGGGGGTGATCAAAATTCTTACTGAATGGGAGTTTTTGATCTAAAAACCTTCTAAAGTGGGTGTTTTGATCAAAACAGCCTTTTTTATATCCATAAACTACCGTATTAGAATTTGCATTTATTTTAAAACGAATGGCTTTGGGGAGTGTTTTCACTCCCTTTGCTGTGTCACTGAATTTCCTTGAGGACTCAGGGGACCTTATCTCCAGTTTTTATTTTTATTTTCTGTGATTTTTTTTTTACGGATTAGACGGGTTTTTGATCCGAGATTTCCAAAAATTTCGAGTTTCTATTTCCGAAAATTCAGGCTGACAACACATTTTAAAACTGAAAAATTATTTTTAAAAATGAAAAAAACTTTTTAAATGGTTATTTTAAATGTTTTTTGTTTGCATATTTGAAGAGTTTTTACGAAGAAGGCGGTGGTGAGGTTGAGCTTCCTCATAGTTTCCGAAAATTTCACTGTCTTCAGAAAATTTGCTCTGAAGAATACAGAGCTCCTGAAAATTATTTTGTTAGAAATTAGTATCGCTTGGTGCGAAAATTAAATGTTGGAGAAACAAGGTTGTGACGCAAAAATCTGCGAAGTAAAAGTTCCAGTACGCGTTTCGGGACGCGCAGTTACGCCACGTAACCCGCCCCCCCCCACCCCCATGGAGGGGGAGGGGTTCATGTGGAATCCCTTAATCAAAGCAGAAATGTTGCGCTTCGGAGTGTTAGCCATTCGTGTGAAAATATTTATTTATTTATTTATTTATTTATTTTTTTGCACATGACAATTTAGTTTGTCACGTGAATAATTTTTGTTGTACAAGTTTGTGTGTCACAAAGTTGTTTCCTCTACCTTTACAAGTAGGGCGACTAAAATTGTTTTAGCCATTTGTAAGGTTTCACTGCAAGGGGGGGGGGGCTAAAAAAGTTTGTCCTAGGGTCTTCCAATGTCTTAATAGGGCCCTGTTTACTGAACAATTTATTAACTATTATTTTCACAAATTTATCTATTGGTTATTCTATCTGTATTTAAATAT